>NC_135856.1:18562799-18862799 GCF_031162955.1 Sander vitreus | reverse complement strand
ATATACTCATTTAATCCCTTCTGCTTTAAGAACGGTGGGTAATAAGGCTTGCATGAACTGGATAGAGAGTGAAGGTGAGAGAGAAGATATATTTGAGCCCCTAAGGTTTGCAATAACCAAATAAAATAACTACAGCATAACCTGGAGTAATAACTCCAGAGAGAGCAGCTCACACAACTGCACTGTATAACTTGATTATTACATTATCCAAGGCATATTATTAGGCTTACTCATATAGAGTCACATTATGCACTCTTACTTCTCGTTACCCCAAGCTAAGAATGGGGCTGTGTTATATTTCATTGTTTCATCAACATCTATCTCTGGGTTAAGTTTCATTGTTTTTCAGCGAGTTGTGTTGGTTGGTTCTATTCCATTATTCTGCTTCCACTGCAGAGGGCCTCTCCGCCAGGTTCCACTCTCCCCTCAGCCCCATTGTTCTTTTGCCTGCAGTATTCCTTTCCATTCTCATTCTGCTGGGCATCGCTCTGGCTTAGCGCATCCCTGAACTGTCTGCCGTTTTGTGTGTGCAAAACACATAGAGAAAATAGTGCTTCAGTGCCATATGTGTATATACTATGTGACAGAGCAGCCAAGTTTGTTTGTTTGTTGGGAGTGTGCATGCAGGCATATTTGACAGACAGAAGAATTAGAAAGTGCAAGTTGTATGGTTGTAAGTCAAGTCACATACTGAGTGCAAGGTATGTATAGCTGTCAAATTGCAGGTGTGTATAGTGTATGCATGTATGGGCACACACAAGACAGTTAAGTGATCAGCAGGATAAGGGCAGCAGCCACCTTCACGCCGTGTTCGAGTCCCTCCTTCTGACGCATCCAAACTCCCAGTGGAATCTTCTATTCTGCTGCATGAGCTTTGTTCCGGCTGGGCTTAACACCACCATTTATCTGCTCCACTCTCCAAGGATATTGTTATCTTCATGTCACTGCAGATGCTGATTTTGTGACCAAGACAAGGAGTTCTCCACTGACCACACTATTGACCAAGTGCCTGATCTTAGTTGTTGCTCAATGCATTCACAGTTCAGCATAAGGACAGAGAGCTGCAGTTTGGTTATTGTTAGCTATTATTCCTATTTCTAGAAAGCTGACTGTACATATTTAAAAACATGTAAGAATTCCACATGTCAAGATAAAAAAAACTCTTGATCTGAGATGAAACACAAACTGTGAGAATGTGAAAATATCATCACTAAGAGCCTTAATCAGATTCACAACACAGTGCACATCTGATGTACAAAGCACCTTAAAGTTTCCCAGATGACAACCATTTCTAAAACATCACAATTCCTTCTTCCTCTAGCTCAAACTCTGCAGTATCATATTGTAGCTAATTACCCAACATGTAGTTCACCCAGTACTGTTGGATAGAAAAGACTGGAGTTATTTTCTGCCGCGGTGCTGCAGCAGTAGCAGACGTTTTCCTTCCCTAATTACATCTGGCATCCATCCACCACTCAGTTTGACTTCATTATGAGATGGAGGTATTCTCTCGTCAATGACTTCTACTCAATTACTCCACCAAGTTCTTCCCTACAATCAAACTAAACTATGCATATTGTAATCCAAGACAGCTTTTATACTGGCTTGGACATATTACACGCTATTGTTCGATTCAATGACCCCGGTCATTTGGGCACATTGCGGTTAATTCCACCTGTCAACACCATTGTTCCACTGCTGACCACATGTTCTGTTGTAATCCTCAGCCCGTTGATTGTTCAATTTGTACTTTTCATTCTACTCTTCAGTGACAGCGCACCATTCATGAGGTGTTCTACATAGTGGCTAGTGCTCAAATACTACACCTTTTAGCTGTGCTCAATTGTTCGTCTGAACAATTGAGCACAGCTAGAAGGACCTAGCTTTTGGACCTAAGTTGTCTCCATATGAGGTAAGTCAAAACTCTCAAGCTATGATTATACAGGATGTGTTTTTCTCCTGCCAAAACACAAGATTTAGTCATTCAAAACAAGTATACTGAGAACTTAAGGGGCAGACAGGGCACAGTGCTATTGCAGTTGCTACACTACTGTCTGGAGTAGTTATACAGTAACATCATTAAAATTTAGAAATCAGCTCAAGTTTACATCACACACTTGGAAGTCATTTCCAATCTCCCAGGGACTTCTATTTTTTTTTGAGTTGAAACAATCGGGGAGGCACCACAACATCATAACATGCACAGTTTGCAGAAAAGAAGAACTTGCTGCAAACATCTGCACAGTAAGGTGTGTCCTCGGAGATAACAATCTTTGGTTGAATTTTTTACACACAGGTTAGACAGAGTGCGATAAAATACTTTTTTTTATAATGTTTTGACAGAAAAGGGGCATATCAAGGTATTTAAAGATGGCACTGTATTTTGGGGTACCAACAAAATCGGTGTTTGACACATTTCTGCCTCCTGTCTGTCTGACTGCTTTTTTTCCTCTCAAAAGTATCAGAGCTAATTTAGGTTCACACTGTTTACGTCATGCTACATGCACAGACTTGACAGTTGAAGACCTTTTCCTTAGAGAAAACATGATAATGTGTTCTACACCAAGTTTCAAGTGGGGGGTTAAAACCAAAAGCTGTCTGAAAACAAATTGCAATCACAAGGCTACTGAGGCAGATTAATTATTAGTCAATACAAATGACTCTGCCCACACCAGAGACCAAGTTTTAGTAATTATTACCTGCCAGCATTTATAGCTTTGTTGAACATTTTTTAAAGCATAATGGGAAGTTCGTTTGATTAATACAATGAGGGCAGAGAAGAGAGATTTTCGCCAGCATAAGGTATACGCTAAATTAGAACTCATGCTATTTCCGGGATCTCAAATGTCTTTAAGTCAAGTCAATTACCTCTTCACCTCAGTGTGGATATTTCAAGCCAACTCTAACCTATACCACACATATGTATTCAATACTATGCATATGGTTTGTACACATGTATTTCACATTCCCTTTATTCCCCCTGTAAACATTATTCATTTAGCGTTAATAGTGGTTTTCAGTTTCTTTGCTCTAAGTTTGACCAATTCTTTTCTGCTCAGAATGTGATGCATGACACAATAAAAACTTCCAAACGTCATCAATATAAACTACTAAAGTGCAACTTTTCAAATGAACACTGTTCAACCGACTCTTTAGACCAAAACTGGGACAGGGCCATCTTTCTCTCTTTCTCTACCTCCCTAACACACTCACCCTAATGCTCTCTCTCTCACATGCTCTCTCTTACACACACACACACACACACACACACACACACACACACACACACACACACACACACACACACACACACACACACACACACACACACACACACACCTAATGCTCTCAGCTCTGAGTTTAATGTACCATAAAAGAAGAACTACTTCAGTAATAACAGTTATTTTAACCACATAGTCATTATAAGAATGCATTCTGGACAAAGAGCATTCAAACTACAAAGAAGCAGGCATTGCCAATAGCCTTCAAAAGAGAAACAGGCTTCTTTATCTGGGACACATATAGACACAATTATTTCCTCAAAAATGGGCAGAAAATTGCAACACCATGCACACTGCAGAAATTGTGCATTTATCTCATTCTATCAAGAAAATAATCTTCTTACCAGTTTAGTTTAAACAGCCACAATCAGTTGTCATTACCACCCTCCTCCATTGTAATGTGTTATCAGAGTGGCCATTATTTGAATGGATCAAAGGACAATATCATCACTGTCATTATGGGTTATCATTACCAACTCTGTGGAACAATAGAGGAACTGCACACACCTAAATAGCACAGTGGGTTTTTATTATCTTTTCTACTTAAGATTTCTTCCATTCAAGTTACATGTATTTTTATATACTTTACTTGATTTTGCTGAAATCAGTTTGAAGAATATATCTTTATACATAAAGATTACCTGTGCATCCACTAGGGTGGCGTTGGCCAAGCTCTCGTTGATGAAGACATGAACCAGGGCGGTGGCACAGAGAGAGGGGGCCCCACTATCATTGACCCGGACCACCAGGCGATGCAGACCTCTGTGGCGCCGCTCCAGAGGTTCTGCCAGGGTGATTACTCCATTGGTGTGGCCAATTTCAAACAGCCTGAAGGGATTTCCCCCCACTAGAGCATAGCGAAGGTCTGCATTTGGGCCAGTGTCTGAGTCTAAGGCTGTTACAGTCCTGACGATTGTGCGGGCACTGCTGGCAGGTGGAAGGAGGGTGTAGGACTCATTGGTTGGAGAGGTGATTGAGGGGGCGTTGTCATTTTCATCCGTCACAATGAGTGAGATGGTGGCGGTGGCAGTTTTGCGGGGCTCCCCTCCATCCACAGCCCGGACACGGAAGGTGTAGGTGGAAAGCTTTTCACGGTCAAACGATGCAGAAGAGAAGATAGTCCCTGTGTTGTTCTCGATGGAAAACATCTCTTCTCGCTCTTTCTCGCCATCTTCTCCTTCCACCTTCTCTACCGTCTTCTTTTCATCAACTCCATCCATCTCTACAAACAGACTAAGTTCTGCGTTCTCGCCTTCGTCAGCATCAGTCACGGTGACCATGCCAACTGGGCTGTTGGCAAGCAGGTTCTCTTTCACGTAGAATGTAAATATTTCCTGAACAAACTTTGGCGCGTTGTCATTGCGGTCGGTCACCTGGATGACAACAGTGGCAGAGCCTTGCAGAGAAGGTGTACCCTTGTCCTTGGCAATGACCCGAAGTTCATACCTCTCTCGCTGCTCACGGTCCAGAACCCCGGTGGCACGGATGTCTCCATTATCTGCATCTATGTAAAATGGCCCGTTACCAGCAGGATCCAGGGAGTATGCAATCTCTGCATTCTTGCCACTGTCTGCGTCTGTGGCTACCACAGTGACTACCCTTTCACCAGGTGTATTGTTCTCAGCAAAGTGGACCTCCACAACGCTCTGGGCAAAGGTTGGGGCATGGTCATTGATATCTACCACCCGTACCATTAGTGAGCTGTTGCTGGACAGACTGGGGCTGCCAGAATCTACTGCCACAATGGTAACACTGTACTCTTTGGTGGCCTCGTAGTCCAGCAAGGCAGAAGTATGTAAGAAGTATTTTTTCTTATTCCTGTGAAAAATAATTGAAAAATAAATTTCATGAATGTGGTTGCTACCCTAGATGAAGATAATACAGATATTGTCTGTAAAATAATCAAACAAAATACTACTGCTGCTCCCTTTTAGTCAATTAGCGGACTCATCAGCCACCAGGGTGTTGATAGTCATTGTATTGGTCTATGTATGTTCTAATACAGTATGCTATCCTAAAATGCATTGTGTTGTGTGTCGATTACAGTGATTTGAAACAAAGACAAGCCACAAAACCTGTCATTTGAATAGCTGGCACCAGAGTATTACTGGAATATTTGCTTGAAAAATTACACTTTAATTGACTGTCAAAATAGTTGGCAATCCATTTTCTGTCAATCAACTAATCGATTAATCAAATAATCATTTCAGCTCAAATATGCTTTGGTCTCTAATACACAATTCATTTAAAGAGATCTTCCTGCATGACTGCAGTCATCTGCAGAGAGACAATAATACTGGAGAAACTGTGACAGATTTTTTAATGAAAACCAACTTATCGATTTGCTGAAGACCTTTATGATTATTACTTTGACTCAAGATTGCTTTCGTCAAGGACAGCCCTACAGTAAATACAACAACTACCCTTAATGCACAGGTGTCATGAGCAGTAGCAGTAATATCCTAAGATGGCCATCTCTATTGCCCTCACTCCCTCCATCCATCCAATAGCTTTAGGAAATATATTTCCATTGACTGAGGAGCACTGACATTTACAGCCTGCACCGTAGTATTATTCCTAAAAGTCTAAAACCCTTGACCTGAATTAATATTTTTGCTCAAATTTATAGATTGTATGACATTCAAACTACTCTGTAGCTTTAGTGAATGAGTGGCAACACTTGAACCAAGCTTAAATGAAATCTGCATAAAACAACACTTCACTCATCTCTGTATTCTCTGTGGAAAACAGAAATTGTAGTAATTCCTCCTGGAGCAGTAGTGTGGGTGAGACTTATAGCAACTGCATGGTGAATGTGTAATTGTCAAGGTTAGAAAACAAGTGGGATAAAAACAGTACCAGCTCCTGGTAAAAAAGTTTGTAATAAAAAGTTATGTTTACATTTGTTAACACTTTACAGAAATGTACACATACCTGGGAATTACCTAGAAATAAGTCAGGAACTATCTTAAAACCAATGTATAAGTCCTGAAAATCTCAGAATCAAGGACTGTATAGTAGGAATTAAGAACAGATTGCTAAATGGCATCTTAATGAACCATTGGCTAATCATTATGGCCATTTTCTTAATGAATAATAACCAGTTTTACATTAATTCTTCCTGGTATGTGGGAATGAGGTGCTTAATGGCACATATCCAAATGTTATTTGCTTATTATGTACATAGTAGTTTTTGCCACGCACCCCACCTCAGGGGTAAGGTGGTGCATTATACTGAGCTATTATTAAAAATGCATCATTACTTCATGATTACCTTAACATTACTTACCATTTTTGTGTGCTCCCTCAAGAAAAGTAGTGCATCATCCTACCCAAAATGACAGGGACTGATGATTAGATACTGGTTCATTACTAAAGTCCCTAGCTGCAGTCTGTTTCAAGTAACTTATTATATAGTCCTTTATTCAGAGTAATTCAGGAACTACATATCAATAAACAGTTAGTTCCTTCCTTTGTAATGGATTTCTGTAACTAACTTAATGGGTTACCTTTAGTTTGGCTTACCTGTCAAAGGCTTCATCTGCAGGTAGGGGTGGGAGCACTGTTTCACCAGCTGGCTTCAATGTGAATGGGACGTCTCCTACAACTGTGCACGTCACAGCCCCATTCTCTCCCTGGTCTCGGTCTGACACCTGTACCAGAGCTACTGGTGTGTCCACCAGAACGTTCTCTGGTACTAACGCTGCTCCATCTCGAACAGGGATCCTCCCAATCTTTCGGATTTCTACAACTGGGACATTGTCATTTTCATCCCGGACAGCCAAAATCACAGTGGTGCGGTCAGTGCGGGGTGGCTGACCCCGGTCTCTGGCTGTTACTGTGAACCTCAGTTGCGCCACATCTTCCCTGTCAATCCTGTGAAGGACGCTCAGCCATCCAGTTGCCTCGTCCAGCCGCAGAAGTCGCCTGACGGACTCTGTGGCTGCTCCAAAGACATACTCCACTTGCCCGTTGACTCCAATGTCGCGGTCTGAAGCTCTAACCTGGAGGACAGGTGTACCTGGAGGAGCATTTTCTGCCATTTCTGCCTCATATGTGGACCTCTCAAACTGTGGGCTGTTGTCATTCACATCAGTTATGGAAACACGAAGCAGGGCTTGGGAGGAACGTGGTGGGTTCCCCCCATCTCGAACCCTGAGGACGAGCTCATATGAATCTTTTTGCTCACGATCCAATGTGCCTTTCACAATGAGCTGTGGTTGTTTTTCACCATCTGGTATATCTGCAACTTGTAGTTCGAACACAGTGCTCCTGGGTCCTCCTCCAATATCGCCACTTCTACCCCTCCGGTCCCCAAGTCCATCCACTCTAGCAATGGGGTTTCCTCCTGCTGTGCGTCTTGTTGAACCTGACCCAGCGGCACCATCTTGGATCAGCTCATAGCGGTCAATGCCATTTCGTCCAAAATCCCTGTCTGTTGCTGTGGGCAGCAGGTAAAGGGTTCCTATTGGGCGATTCTCCTCAACTGAAAGCTGAAGCACAGGTGAGGGGAAGGAAGGTGTGTTGTCATTGATATCTGTTATGACCACACGGCCTTCAAACAGGTCTACCCAGCTCTGCAGTGGTCCAATTACTGACACCTCAAAGTCCAAGAAACACTCATTTTCATCAAATATCATCTGGCACTGTGGGAGCTTCTCTCTGTCGATGCGCCTTGGGCCTGTTGTCAGCTCACCTGTCACATTGTCAATCTTGAAGAACTCGGAGCCGCTCTCCAGGGCGAAGGTGACATCCCCGCTGCCTGTACCTGCCGTGAGGCCCAGGTCGGTGGCCACGTTACCAATCTTGACGTCAGGTGGGCCCTCCTCCGCCACCCGGTACCGGAGAGCTGAGTCGGCACCCGGTAGCTGAGTCAGCAGCTGCAGCACTAAGACCACGAGGCTGAGAGCCTGCGCCGCGGAGGAGTGCACTGCACCAAGCCTCTGCATGGCTCCTTCTTCCTCTCGCCTCTCTCCTTCCCGCTGTCTGCTTCTGAGCTGTGGCTTGTCTCGTCTTTATTGGTGTTTTGTGGTCTGGTGTAACTCACAGCGTGGGTGTTTGATGTATCCTTTTTTACTTTCTCCCTATCGCTCTCTGCGGACTGCCGCCTGAGGTCCGGGGAAAAGCTTCCACACTCTCAACGTAGTTCACTTCAGCGGTGCAGGCTTTCTTTATTCTTCTATAGTAGGCTACTGAACAGTGTTTTTTTTAACTACTATAATAACAATTTCGTTGTCTTGCTGGGCTGTTGACGCCATAAAAGATATCAAAAATTCATCCTGCTGCGAAAAAACAAACAACTCATTCATCAGCCTTTGATTAATCCTCTTCACCCTTTCTTTCTCGTAAACCGGAGAGCTATCCCGCTGTCACACGAGGACGCGTATCAGTTCATATTGTCATTTGTAAGTTGTTTTTATTCCAGTCACATTTGGCAGCTTTTCTCGCGTTTTTCACAGTTAGAAACTGCAATGCAGCACCACACAAAAGGAAGAAAAAAAAACCCACTGCTCAGCTCTCCGGATGCCGGGTGAAAATTAACTCAACATCCCCAGAAGAGGAATGAAAATCAGTTTGAAAAAAAAGTACTTGGGGTGCTGCTACTGGATCTTTTCTTACCTTTAGATCCAGCTGCGTTGTCGTCTTTTTCCCGCAGTGGAGCAACGTGCCAAGCCGTCGGATTCCTTCACGCAAGTTATGAACGCGAGTTTCTCAGAATATTTTTTTCTTCTGATAAAACTTAGAAAAAATTAGAGCCTCTCCTGATGGGCTAAGATTGAGATTCCAATATCATCATCAATTCAGCGTATGTAGCCTGTGTTCGGGATGGATGTCTCGGGGATGGACCGAGTGTAGATGCGTCTTTTTCCAAGAGTCCCGCATTCTGTCTCTCTCTCTCTCCTCCACATGCGCCTCCTCCTCCTACTCCTCTGGCTTTTTTCCGCTCACCTGCACTGCTTGGGACTGCTGCTGCTGCCGGTCTCAAGTGATGCTGCAGTGTCTCTCTCTCTCTCTCTCTCTCTCTCTCTCTCTCTCTCTCTCTCTCTCTCTCGCTACTGCAACATTTCCCCCAGCCGCGTAACTCGATCGCTGAGCTGTAACGGGAGAGGCAGCAGAGACGGTGTTGGGTCGCCGTGTGTGTGTATGTCGGTTACTGGGGACAGACCTCACCTCCCCCTGTCATATAGGAAGATTAAATGGCTTGGTGTCCCGGCTGCTGACAGCTCCTGGTGGGAAAATATCTTTATTCACACATTCATACAAAGGACAAAGAAAGACGGGAAGAAAGGAGAGTGATCTACCTTTAATACAAGTCAGCTTAGTGCTCAGTCATTTTTCTGCTGGTGCAGCTATTTTGCCGGGGCAAGTGTAGAGGGCTTCATTCATTCTTTTCTGAGGGCGACATAAATTGTCACATAGTACTCTCTTACGTAGACTATGGGAAATTGCTATGAGGTTCACGGCACACAGTAATTTATACTAAAGGCTAGTGATACACAAAGTGCACTGTCTAATGGCCAGCCTAATGGTAGCCTACTATACTCCACTAATGCAAGCCAAATAAATAAATAATAATAATAATAATAATAATAATATCTATATTATAGGCCTCGATATAATATTATATATATATATGTATGTATGTATGTATGTATGTATGTATGCATGCATATATATATATATATATATATATATATATATATAGACACATGCTTTCTTTGTTGGCAGTATCCTCCAGCTCATAACACAAACATACACACACTGCTGTGAGAATGTCTCTCGGCGGACCGACCTGCTCGGCGAGGAGCGCAATGCAGCATTGGTCTGTGGGCTGCTATTGAACACTACCTTGGAATCCACGCTGCCGCTCTGTTAAACCACCTCTGCATTTCGGATTTCCTAGCCACTCAGGACCAACTGTGCCGCCCGGCCTGGCTAGAAAGTAGGGATTTCCCCCAACATAATGATATTGACCGAGAGAGAGAGAGAGAGAGAGAGAGAGAGAGAGAGAGAGAGAGCTCTGTGAACCAGCTATTAGTGAATAGTTTATGGCTGGCAGAGAGTAAACAAAGACTTACAAACTGCAGAGGGAGGTGACATATCTCTCTCTCTCTCTCTCTCTCTCTCTCTCTCTCTCTCTCTCTCTCTTCCTTTCCCAATGTTTCTCTTTCTTTTTCATCTTCAGAAGGAACCAGGAGGTGTGTGTGTGTGTGTGTGTGTGTGTGTGTGTGTGTGTGTGTTTGTGTGTGGGGGTGGGGGATTTTAGGATCAGACCTTTGGTGTGGCTCAGCCCCTAATGAGAATGTGACACGGATACAGTGCCTTGCAAAAGTGTTACCCCCCCCCTGCTAAATCAGTAAATTCATTAGCTGATAATCTCTGAGCTAGCTACTGAACAGCAACGTCAGCTAACGTTTTTTGACACTATTAACACTATGATGGAACTAAACCTGACAATTTATATGTCACAGTGATGAATGACCAATTTGACACAATGTTCTAACATTCAGCAATTTTAGTTGGTTACGTTTCAATTTGGGTTCTAATCTGCGCCATGAAAATACCAATTTCTTCTCTACCAACGTTACCTTACTCCTGCTCTCCCTCTGACAGATTAGATAGAGACTCAGCCAAAGGCGGGAGTCTGGCACATCTACCTCCGATTGGCCAACACTATGTTTCTGTTAACAATTTCCTTTACTGGGTTACAGGTGCATAGCATTGGCGACAGCCACACAGGATATTAAACCTGTTTCAAGCCATTTGAACCTGTAATTGTTTGTCCTCTGTCACTAACAGACAAGTTCGCAAACTCTCAGCACAAACATTTATTTAAAAAAAAAAAATTGAATTGAAAAAAATTTATGAAATTTTGGCTTGAGCCCCACTAAAAAGGGTCTAAAATCATCATCATGTGTGTGTGTGTGTGTGTGTGTGTGTGTGTGTGTTGATGGGCCGATATGCATTCCAGAGGCATTGACACGCACCCCATCCAAGCGCACACACGCCCTCTGTCGTTCGACCTACGCGCGCTTTTATTTTCCTCTACATCAATCGTGGGAATTGCCCTGTGGTGTGTGTGCGTGCATTAGCATGCATGTGAATTTTAAGCAGAGGGAAGAGAGAGTTTTAGAAAAAAGAGCTTTAGCTTGGGTCAGGTCAGTTCTGATATTTCAGATTTGACCTAATGCAAAAAAATCATCTAAAATAAATATTTTGGCCTGAGCATGCTGTTAACCTATCCAACCCATTAAGATATAATTAAGCATGAATCCTCTTTCAACAGCAAATGAACTGCCGTTTCAATTTGCATATTGAATGAAAAGTGAACAGTGGTGTGTGTGTGTGTGGTTGTGTGTGTGTGTGTGTGTGTGTGTGTGTGTGTGTGTGTGTGTGTGTGTGTGTGTGTGTGTGTGTGTGTGTCTGTGCCTGTGTGTGTTCTGGCAGTATGTTCTTTGGAGACAACATAACCTGGGTTGACATCCGTTATAGTCTAAAACCCTAATCTAATGTTTGTGCCATCACAAAAGAGGATCACTGCTTCACCACATGGTCTACAAGGATGGACAGTGGAGAAAATAGACAAGCATGACAAACATATTTGATAGCATTTGGAAACTGCAACTGTTTCAAGTTCAAGTGAAGTATCAGGGATAGGGATCAAGTTTGCCAGATATACTGAAGACATTTTGTGCTCATTCCGCAGGCTCTTTAAAGGCATTGGTCTTAGATAATGCACTTGTGGATATGTAAATGTTCATCCATCCATCCATCTATTGACTTTTGATCCTCTTTGTTGGGTTAGGGTAGCAAAAAAATATAAATCAGAGCAGCTTAGACAAGCTCTTTTTTGTAGCAACTTCCACTTCAATACCCTGATTTCAAACTGCTGATAAAACGAACAACTTTCATATTTGAATGTTGAATAGATAATAGCACCAGTCATTTTATGTTGCCATCAGTTTCTGGTTCATGGGCTGAATCCCACAGTTATGCAAGTTGTTTTTAACTTAAAGGATACGTTTGCCATTATTTATTGACATATTTATCTTATTGTCACTGATCCCATGGCCAACAATGTACCAGATCGTATCGCTACACATTCTGTCTTCCCCTCTCTGTGGCACTCAGCTACAAGCCCATTGGTTCCTACTGAAGGTGTAAGTCTTTGTAAACAGGTCACAAATCAACAAGTCCTTTGCTGGTAACTATTTGCAGCTGCAGATTAACACACATTTGGTGTTCTAGTGATATTTACAACAGCAGGACGGTGTATGAGGGATTGACTCAAAATAAATTACAGTGTCTGTGTTCATCATAATAACAAACATATCATCAAGTGCAACAGTGTGGTTCATTGGTGTGTTTTTAATAGTTTTTGGATAACAATGAAGGTCTGGGACGCAGAAGCAACAAATATATCAGGGTTTGGCCATACAGGCGATACTTATAAGTTGGATGAATTCATAGTTGGTTTTGGTCTTTTTTTTGAATTTTGAAAAAAATTAAAATGTAGAATGTCTTATCCTTTATATATTAACAGCCATGCATATGTTTAAGTGATCAGGTGCTTTAAAAAAAATCTATATATATTCTAATATTTTGCTTCCTCACCTAACCGCTGCAAGTTACTATTCCTATTAAGCATATTTTAAACTGAAATCAGGACTGTCAACATTAGAGGTGTGAGCAGGAGAAACTAATACAATCAGTGACTGAAAAAAAGGGGGTAACATTAGGGAATAGTGTGATGTGACATGAGTGAAAGACTATTATTTTATAATCCATTTTATTCAGTTATTTAGTCAGTGAGTGTTATTTTATAATTGACTCCAGCACAGTTGAAACTCAACCAGCCCTTACAAAGTTCACTCACCTACAGTTTTAACAATCTATATCTTCAACTCCTACTTCATTGAAAATTCTTCAGTTTCCTCACATTTGCCAGCATAAAGAAGCATTGCTTATTGTTTATTTATTCCTGTTTTGGTGCAGGCACACACATGAAATTCTGCTCTTAGATTTGAGGGTCTATAATTGTAGTGTACTTCTGGCACATTTAATTGTTAGAGCACTAACACTAATGATAAAACCTCTAATTAGTTGCTCTTAACTGTAGTTCTATCCACGGAAGACTGTATCAAAGGCTGTAATGACTACAAGCTTGTCGCTGTGACATTAGTGGTCAAAAAGATCTTTGACAGTCTTGTAGACCCATCTGAGTCACATCACAGACCACCTACTGGATCCTCTCAATTCACCTCCTACACAGACCAGTAGATACAGTACACATACACGTCCAGGGATATATGGAAGGATCCTGCTGCATTCAACGCTTTGATCCATGAACTGCTTCACACTAAGCTCTCCCAACTCACCATGCCTGCCTCCATCTGTCATGGGATCAGCAGCTTTCTGATAGGTAGGTGAGAGCAAATGAGGCTGGGAAAAGCCCAATCCAATACCCTGACAATCACCATGGGTGAACTCCAGGGATGTGCGCTCTTTCAGCTCTGGAAACCCCAAGAACCATGAGCAAAACATGCCCAAAACAGTGGAGATGAGGGCTGAGTTGAAAAGGAGCTCCCCATCTCTGCATGCCTTTATCTTACTCAGAACTGTGATGGCTGCGGCAGCCTTCAAATTCCTTCCAACCAAGGTTGAAGCTAAGTAGAAAGCCTATTAAAACTCTATTGTACAAAAGGAGGAAATATAACTGTTGGTTAAGTTCTACACATAATTACTGACTGTTTGGTATGTCTGTGCCACCAAAGAGGATACAAAGAGCCTACTATCAGTTTTTCAGAAAAAAGAAGTTAAAAAAACAAAGACAATGACTGGGGTATAGAGAGCATGAGGTCAGGCAGTGATGGAGCTCAGAGAGATATAACTTAGGGTGGGACACAGTCTGGTTGAAGTCTTCAGGCCAAGTTTCCCAAGGAAAAAAATAAAATAAAAGGGGTTACAATAGCAGAATGTGAGAAGTGGAATAAAGACAGTGGTGCTGGTTAGGCAGATTTATAAAGGGGTGCTTCAGATCACAGTGCACCAAAAGCATCGGGCTACATTTACATTGCAACGTTTTGGTTTTTAAGCGCCGTTTTGAGCCACAAAATGATCTCCATTCATACAAGAGTTTTCTACAGTAGCAAAAATATTTTCCGTTTAAACTAACACGCCCAAACTGCATATTTCATGACCATTCACATATAATGAGCATGCACGGCCGATGTAAACAGAAAACAGCATGGTTGGTGTTGCCATAGCTTTTAGTCGCAGAAGAGAAAAGCTGAAAAGCAGTGAAAGCAATGGCGAAAAATAAGACGAGAGGTTTCCATGGTGAGAAGTAAGACCAGGGATTTATTTGCTTGGACCGATGACAAGGTGGATATGTTACTAAAAGGTAAGTGTTACGAGAGTAGCATAAGTTAGAGTGAGAAAGACAGGTGTGTTGAGTGAGTGACGTCAGTGCTTGTTCGGTCGAGCAAGGAGAGTTTTCATATTGCTCCAGTTTATGGTCTCTAAAAACGCCAGAGCAGTGTGAATGCAAGGTGTAAACATAGCAAAATATATTTGTTTTTAAACCAAAACGTAGCAATGTAAATGTAATGTCAGACAAGAAGGTTTGTTATGCTGTCAATTTTTGAATGGTTAGTCTGAAGGGATGGTAAACTTAATGGCTAACAATGATTTTATTGTGAAATAGTTATACTGCACATATAATGTCTTATTACAGGGTATTTAACTGCACCAATTTATTATCCTCTGCAATACATAAAGAGCACAGAAAGAGAATTACAGAGTAGGCAGGAGGCTTACAGTATGTCCTTCACTGTGTACAATACCTTTAACATATACTCAGTAGCTGGTGCACACTTCTTTATGATGTGCTAAAGAGGCAGCTTCAAGCTTGGTAAAGGTAAATGGCTTAATAAGCCGGTGAAGAACGCCAGCTCTGTTGTAGCCCTGAGTCCTGATTGTTTAGAGGTAGTTTCTGAGAGTAGGATGAGAGTGGGATGAATCAATCCTGCATGACCCCCATTCTCCCTATAGTTGTGATAGAAGCAGGGACTGTATAGCACCATTAGCACCAACATGGTCAATTTAATTTCCTGCATGCATTTCCCATGTAAACACTTTATTAAATTTGACTGCAGAATAGCTTAATCACAACTGCAAACACTGCTACAAAGGTGGTCCGTATTAGGTGGAATGCCAATTAGGATAAAGCCTTGTACTGTAATCAGCAGTTTGATGTCTTTTAAAAGCAACATGAGACAACTACTGTAAGGGACTGTTCGGTATTTATGGAATGGACCACCAGAGGAAAATAGGGGAGGGTCATGTCTTTTTAGTCTTTGTTGAGGGGAGGGTCACCCAACGTTTTTTTAGTCTGGGGGGGAGGGGTGTCACCCAACTTTTGTTTTCATGAAAACAGCAACATTTCAAAGTGGCTTGTTTGGTGCATATTTTTCCATGTAGCTCTCAGTCTTGGCTCCGCATCACAAAACGTTAGGCCGGCAATAGGTCATCCGAGGGAAGGTCTTATCACCACGCCCCTTTCTGAGGGGAAACAATCCCGGGTTCCCCATAGACACCAACAGCGTAAACGACAAAGGAAATGTAAATCACTCCAACCTTTTACTTTAAACAAGCCGTTTTAAATTAATAACTATGCAGAAAAGTTGCTGAGTAGTTTGTTGCAACAACAATACATCCAAAACCCCTGGTCTTCGTTTTGTCCTCTTGCCATGTCCTAAAATAGATCATGATAGAAGGGCTTTGGCTCCGGGCTCCGAGGCTCCCAATGAGAGGGAAGAATCGCGCTGTCACATCAGGAGAGAAACAGGAAAATGCTGAAAAAGCTGTTGTGTAGCGGGTTAATCAAGACTTTCACACTGATATATAAGGCTCATAAGAACATTCTCAGTATGGTAAATGATGCTGGTTACTACTGATGAATAGCTAACGTTAGCTTTAGTGGAAGGCTGCTAACAGTTTAGCAGCATCACACTGACGTCTCCAACTAAATCTTAGCTTATAGATGGAACAGTTGGTCATTAATAACAGGTTGATTAATTACAGACAACACTCAGCCTAATAATAGTGATTTAATCAGATGTATTTCCATATAAGCAGTATGCGGCCACCGTGTTGGGTCATTGATCTACTGATACGGGGGAAGACTGAGGGGACATGACAACAATCAACCTTAGTTTATTAAGATATCGTGAATGCTCAGGTTCAGGCAAGGTCACAAAATAAATATTAGACGTGTATAAAACAAAACATCTGTTTAACCTCTTAAAAAACGCTTGAAATTCCATGCTTTTTGGTCTAAACTGCATACCAAAATTAAAAGTGGTACAGCTCCCATATACTTTGACACTCTGGGGTGTGCCTGATATCTTTGGAAAGGTAACACTCTCAAGTAGTTGTTACAAGTGTCAGGGTGATTCTAGGCCTTACTGACACAGAGTTAGAATGGAGTTAGCTAGAATGTTTTTTTATTTCCGTCCAAGTCATACATCTGTAAAATGACTAAAATACACTGCTGCAAACACTTCTAGGTGAGATACAGACAACACAAGGCCATAGCCACATGTCTCAGCTTACTACAGAAAAAATCCAGAAGCCAAAAGACTCAAAAATGAATGGATTTTATATGATTTTCTTTCTACAGATGTCTGTGCGTTTTTCTTAGGTCCATTTGAAAAGTGCAAAGAAAAAAGCCAAAAAAGTGCAAAATACAAAACTTCTCAAATACACAAACACACCCACATCAATCACACACAAACTTAAGATAACTATTTACATAAATATATAGAAATAACAAGAAATATACGGACCCATTTCAGATCCCGATCGGTGATGAAACATTAAAGAAAATAGATTTAAAATAGATTAGATCTAACAATGTTAGTGAATAAATCTACTGAAATGGCCACCATCTTGGTAGAGTGTGATGTGTAAGATGAGAAAGCAAAGTCATGTATGTCATGATTGTAAAAAAAACAGTGGCTATCTGTACATCTTTGCCAAGAGCAAACCAGTACAGAAGGCATCAATAAATTGTTGGGGAGGGTCATGACTATTTTCCCAATCATTTTGGAGAAAAATTTATTGCTGGCGAAGGGAGGGTCAAGTCTGTTTTGACTAAAGATCCCCAAACTCCTCCGGTAGCCCCTTAAATAAAAAAGGAACAGTCCCTAACAGAGCTCTAAAGAGGCCAAATCAATTGTGCTCTAACTGCAGGAGTATCAGTCAAACATACTGTTGAAATATTTAATATGTCCAAGGGAAGAGTCTCTAAAATTTTGACAGCATATGCCAACTCAGGCAAACTGCAATGACAAAAGAGGAACAGCAGTTGCAAGCTGAAACTAACCAACAGGGATATGACACATTTGCAGTACAGATGGTTGACAAATACTGCTAATTGCCCTGCAACCTAATATGGCCAGCTTGTGTACTATTCAATTAATTTCATTAAAATATTGATTTTTGAAGTGTCAATACTTTCCTTTCCTATGCTATCCTGTTCATATCTATTTAAACTGAGCTTCATCTTGTACCACTGCATCCACTTTGCATTTTGTTGTTGTATACTGACTGCTGACTAGCTCTGCACATGTCCCTACATGCCCCTGTATATAGTTTACATACATCACTGTTGTAGCGCCTATAGCTACCCCTGATAGTGACTTTCAATGCAGCTGAGTTAGTTTGTATAAAAGATAGATGGGTTTACACATGGTGAGGTTGTAAAAACAAACACGCACATTTTTAGTCTTGCATTGTAACAATGTTTTGGTTAGTCAGTTTTTTTCAGACTGCTTGGAGTTTTTGTGTTGGGTTTCTCAGCTAAACTTTTGGCCACGCTAACGCTAATCTAGCAAGTGTTGAACATCGGACTGCTTTAGCAGTAGTAGCTGCAGTGCTAACGCGTAGCTAGTGCCTTTCTGGACATTTGCGAAGTACATACTTTCTTCATCAAATGCCAAGGAGCTGCCTGTAAAGGAGCTAACCATCATCAGCCGTAATGTTGAAGGACTGAGAGCAACTGCTGATGGGTGAGTAACCCAGTTTACGATCAGGCTTGCAACAGGGGGTTATTTGATTGGGATTGCTAGCTTCTTGGTTTTGTCTACCTTAGTGTGCAGCAGGCATGTGTATCATTGCTTTATTCCTTTTATTGGTTCAGATGAGTTAATGTCTACATGCTTAAAGTGCATTTAAGGCAAGTTGACAGTATTTACCTAAATTTGAGTTACTTGGATATTGGAAATATTTGAATATTTGGAATACTTGAGTATTTAAGACATTTTAGAGTTAAAGAAATTTGAGTGATTATTTGAGACTTTGCAATATTTAAATATTTAAAGTATTTAAGTGAGTTGAGATACTTAAATATTTGAGAAATAATGAGTATTACTGACATTTAAAGGTGGCAATTGAAAGTATTGTTTTACAAAAGTGTACAGTAACCCAGTAGTACCGTTTAAGGACTATTGTGCATACTTCCACCAAAAGGGAGGAAGGAGAATTATTTTTTGTTTACTTGAATTTTGAATTTTAAGCGAAAGAAATACTTTATTATACTTGTATTATTATTGGTAGTTTGGCATTTTAAATACATTAAGTTGTGACTTCTGTTTTATGTGTACAGCAAAAGTACACAGGGTAGATGTTTACTGTTGAGTTGATAGTGGCACTGTTCCCACAGCCTGCACATTCTTCTGATCTATGCTCTGGGGGTTTGCCCTGGGGGACATGTACGGTAGTTTTCTAGTTGGTGTTTTACCTTTCATGTTTTTAGAGAATAGATTTTGAGTTATTTTTTCATATATTTTTTCTCCCAGTGGACAAATCAGAAACAATCTGCGCCAGGCCAAAGATAAATTCTACAGTGGCTGAAACCACTGTGAATGTTTATGAGGAGTTTCCCTTTGGGAATTATTTTCAGCTCTTAGCAGGATGGAACGACTGCATAGACTCCACCACTACCTACAGGGAATTCCAGGTCAGGTGGGCTATATTGTGCCTCTATCTTATCCTGGTCTGCCAGGTTCTCATCATTGTCAACTTCACCTGCAGCATAGACATAGGTTTCGGGGGGTGATGGGGTGGTGGGGATTCTAGTCTGTTAACTACGACAGAGTATTAGGGCCATATTAGAAAAAAAGAATAATCTGAGATTTTGAGATTTAAGTCATAATGTTACCCCCAATTTCCACCAACTGCGGAACAGCTGTGGATCCGCTCCGGAACGGTGGCAAAGTCAATAGGTTTCCATTAAAGTCAGTGTGTGTATTTTCACTGACTGCGGAACGGCTGCGTTGCGACTCCGTCCCAGCTCCGGCGATCCACAGCCCTCCGGAGCAGATACGCAGCGCTTCTATTTTTGCCAGACGCCGGAGAGCTCCACAGCAATTCAGCACAGGGCAGATAGTGCGGGACAGGAAGTCGAGCACAGAAGCAAAATAAAACATCCGGTTAATTTTCACCGTGGTTAATCACCGTGCTCACGGCGGATCATATTTCCTGCACTACACCTTGAAAATGTCATAATGGGCGGAGACAGGCCTGAAGTCGGAATAGAAACAAACTGTTGTTGGTTTTGTGGTTCTGTTTATAGAAACTACATCCTGTTATATCGCACGATCATACGTGAATTCGCGAGATCTCCTGGGTCCTAGTGACTTCAGCTGTCAGTCATGGCCGCAGCCGTTCCGCAACAAATATGGACCTGCCTGGTGGGTATTGAAGGACGGCGGAGCACGGAGCCGACACGCAGCGGAGCCGACACGCAGCGGAGCCGACACGCAGCGGAGCCGACACGCAGCGGAGCCGATCCGCAGCCGTTCCGCAGTTGGTAGAAATCCGCTGTTACAAGAACAAAGTTGTGATATTTCGAGAATAAAATCATAATAGAAGAGGTTGCTTCGAGTCATATGTGCATGTTTTAACATTTTCTGACAGTCCATAGGTTCCTGTAGCCTACAGTTAGTTTGACTTGTCTTCTCTCTGAAGATGATGGGAATGCTAAAGATCTGGATGTGATCAGGAGTGGACTTCTGATGAGCTCAACCTGGGCACTGGATATGATGACTGGAGGTGAATGGGGTGGAGGAGGGCCGCGACAATTTCACCTACAGTAACAGCTGACAGCAGCAGAGAAGAGAACCGATTTAAAGTTTGACAGCAGCGACATGATTGGCTGGTGGAGATCATGGCAAAATCTGATTGGTTTAATTAAAAGAGTGAACACGCTTTATCAGCTGATTAAGAAGAAGCGGGAGTAGTGGTTGAGAGAGAATTGTGAACGAATGAATCATAAAGATAGTCTTACTGATTGAACTTACGCTGAGCTTCATGAAGGCACAAAAGGCACAAATAAAAAAGAAATGCAGATTCCAGGTGAAAAGGAGTAGCTGTGTTGCTTGAAGTAAAGTTATTTATTACTGCTGTAACTTCTATAAACAAAGTTGTGCTTTCATGTGAAAATTGATTTTATTAGTATTGGAATGTTTGAAATAATTTTATTGGCAAGTTCTTCAATAGTGAAAGATAAAGAAAAACATTTAATGTTAACTTCAACCACCACTGTCTCTATTTTACATAATCATATTATGTATTGGTTTCCAAAAGGCTGAATAATTTCCTCTTTTTAATTTCTCGATTCTTAAGCGAAATGATCTTTTAGATCTTTATACAGGGCCATAATGGTATTGGAGCGGATCCTTCTTTATAAGTTTTCAATTGACTCTTTTATATTTTACTGAGAAACCTGCCAGAAATCTCCTCAACCATATTTGTTAATTCATTGCAATATATACTGTGATTCTGATTCATTATAACATACGTGAATTCAGAATCTCAGAAGTGAGCCTATAGAGACAGAGAAAGACAGAGAAATGGCTCTACTTTCCTTTCTCACTCAGCCAGTCTCACCTCCACATGCACGCACACACGCATCCACCTACACAACACAAAATCATGATGCAGGAAGTGAAAATGCTAGTCATCTCACACATACACAAAACAAATTTGGTCAGAAATATAAGTCCACAAAATACGTAATTGCACATATGCTATTCTTGTTTCCTTTTACCATCTCACTTACTTAAGTCAGACATGCAAGCGTGCGCACACACACACATACACACAAACACACAGGTTTGTGGCACTATCTTTGGACATAATGCATTCCCTAGCCCCTTACCCTAACCTTAACCATCACAACTAAATGCCTAACCTTAACCCTCACCCTAACCCTAACCATAACCTAATTCTAACCCTAAACCTACAACCAAGTCTTAACCCTCAAACAGCCCTTTAAACTTGTGGGGTCCAGCATTTTGGCCCCACAAACAAGTATACTGGACTCCCGGGTTTTTGGACCCCATGAATATAGTTAAACAAGCCCCCCCCATACACACACACACACACACACACACACACACACACACACACACACACACACACACACACACACATACTAAATTCAATTACTTGCGCTATTTCCTAGTGATCCTTCATCAGCATTGGAGAGTCCCTCTCCAATGCTTCTCTCGTTTTGTCTATGAAGATGTCTCCCATTCTTTTAATTCTTTCTCTGACAAGATATAGAGTAAGGTCCCTTTTGATTTGCTTTGTTAATGCATCACAATTCAGCCAGCTTTGCTGCAGTGGCATCCATAATGCTGAGTAAAACTGTCAGCATTATTGTGAAAAAAAATCCAGTCTATTGCCAGTGTTTTATACACAGTATAGCTGCAGCTCCACACCATTAAAACAGTTAAAACATTTATAATATAGTTTTTGATGAATTTGAATGCAGAATAAGACTTTGGAATACACAAGGCTTATGATTGTTTTCAACAGTTTTAGAAAAGAAATGGCCACATTTTAATATAATTTCCACCCAGATATTACAACACATACCAAAGTCGTTTCCTGCTGCAAGAACTGATCATCCCAGTTTACGGTAAACAAGTGCCTCCTGCAGCTCAGAAAATACCTTCTGTAAGTAAAGAAAACACAGATGCTGGTTAAGAGTCCTTTTAAGAAGTAAAATAAACATTAAATAATCAGTATTTACTCTCTTCACCCAGATTTCTTTTGGGTGAAGAAAGTTTTGTTAATCTTACAAATGTGATCATGTGTTGTTGTGTTTTTAAACATAATAAAAATAACATCAATAAATTATTTTATTTCGAAAAACAAAAAATGCAATAACAAAGTAACAAAACCTTATGTCATATCAAAGTTGGTATTTATATAAGGAGTACGGGATGATTTATGCTCAACTCTTGCTTCTTTTGATAATCCATTTAAGAATAATAATATAAAGACAAAACACACACACACACACACACACACACACACACACACACACACACACACACACACACACACACACACACACACACACACACAATGTCTCTCACCCTTGTCAATAATAGTTTAATTCAAGCAGTGACAGCCTTAGTCTTAAACTCTCAATTCCTGTGTTGAATAGCTCTCCCAGCAGTGCCCCTGGAACGTCATCAGCTTTGGAAATGCTGACAGACTGAAAAAGCAGCTGAGTCATTCTTAATGAAGATCAGGAAGCTTTTCCTCCTTTCCTTCTTTCCCTCCATCATCAGAATAACAAGCATGCTGGCGCAGACAGCATAGGCTTACCCCACTGGAAACTTACTGCTACAGCACTAGCTGTCAAAAAGTTACAGACCGTCGGCAAATAAAAGGCAGGACCAGAACAAATTTTTACTTTCCACACTTCACCTTTATTTGTCAAAACAGGTTCTCCCCCCTCCACGGATGTCAGCACTTGATTTGCATTGTTCAAAATCTCATAAGAAGATTGTTGAGTCAAACCGTAAGGATGGCTGCAGAGTGACCGCTAAAGTAATACCAGGGGAGAAAAAACACAGAAAAAGACTCCATTAAAGAATCAGCAGACTCTAAATTTTTTGTAGCAGATATCCTTTGCAGCAGAAATCATAGTTTACTGTAGTCACAATCTCTTGAGGAAAGAGGAAACTGTGTACCCTTGGCTGCAAATAATATACAGTGGTGCTCATAAGTTTATGAACCCATGCTAAAGTTGACTAAAAAGAGGAACACAAAAATCATCTTTTGGAAATTGATCTTAATGCCTTAATTAAAAACAATTAGGAAAAATCCAACCTTTAAGGACTTTAAGATCATGGAATTAAAATAGCCCCACATCATCACATACCCTTCACCATACCTAGAGATTGGCATGGGGTACTTTCCATAAAATCATCTCCCAATGCAAATCAAACCAGCTATTAGGCTAACTGAAATAAAACCATGCCAATCTCTAGGTATGGTGAAGGGTATGTGATGATGTGAGGCTATTTTAATTCCAAAGGTCAAGGGAACTTTATCAGGATGCATAGTATCCTGGATCTGTGAAATAACTGGCCTTTAAAAATATGCCTGCCTCTATGGGAATTTAACATAGGGGTGTACTTACTTATGCCCCCTGTATTTTAAGGAAGAACATTTATTTATTTACGATACATTATTCATTCACAAAGAAAATTGGTGTCCTTAAAAGTTGGATATTTCCTAATTTTTTTAATTAAGGCATTAAGATCAATTTCCAAAAGATGATTTTTTTATTCCTCTTTTTAGTCAACTTTAGCATGGGTTCATAAACTTATGAGCACCGCTGTATATTGACATCTGCGCAAATATTATCCCAGGCACGAAATCACGTTGCAGTTAAACTCTGAAATTCCGACACTGTGTAGACCAAACTGTATGTCACAGATTCAATCATGCATGGAGGAGAAACTAAGCGCGGTTGTCAGGCAGCATACATAAATCTTGGACAATGTTTTCAGAAAATAAAGCGACTGAGTAGCGGAATCGTCTGTAGAATGCAGATGACGATAGAAATTTCGGCTCTCTTTTAGGAGAGCAGTTGATACATTTAGCCTCCAGTGTTGGGCAAGTTACTTCCAAAATGTAATACATTATTGATTATTAGTTACTGTAATTTGAGAGTAATTAGTTATATTACAATATTACTGTCTCTGAATTGTAATGCTTTACACTACTATTGAGTTACTTTTGAGTTACTTTCACCAAAATAAAAGTGGAAGTATGACTTAGCAGGTAGCTTGTGAAATTCACCACGGGATCAACAAAGTCTAATTTTTATCCACTATATACATCATCATTTATTCATATTATTTTCTATTATTAATCTGAATCTGCAAAGTAACTAAAGTTATAAAATAAATAGTTAAGTAAACGTACAATAGCCTACTTGACTCTGAATTGTGGTGGACTAGAAGTAGCCTAATAAGTAGGAGAAAATGAAAATACTCAATTAAAAGCACCTTACAATTGAATCAAAGTAGCCTACGGTATAGTTACTTTCCACCGCTGATAAAATGTAATGATATTACGTGTAGCAAGACTAAACATTAATTCCTGACATGCTGTTACCTGTCAGTTGCTCGGGCACATTGCTGTCGGCACTGACAGGACACAGATGTCCCCTGCCTACCGGCACCTACTGGCTCTGACCACGGGAACAGAGATGGGACAGCTCGCTTCAACGCAGCGTAATAACTCCTGAAAATAATGCCCATATCGCAAACAATAATAATAATAATAATAATAATAATAATAATAATAATTTATTTGATATAGCACAGACAGAGTCACAAAGTGCTTCACACAATAGACATTTGTTAAAATACAGTAGGATCGAAAATAGATTAAACAGGAGTGATGTGCGGCATCCTGCTGGACCAGGTCAACAGCCTTGCAGCAGAGTTCTGGACCAGTTGTAGACGGTCCTGGGAAGACTTGCTGAGACAGGTGAAAATGGGAGTTGCAGTAATTAATGTATCTGTCTCTGCAGTCATTTCAACCACCGAATCCAGCAACAGGAAATAACACTCGCAGACTTTTTTTTCTGTGCCGAAATGTTTCGCGGTGTTGGTGAATTCTTAAAAAAACAAATGCCACTAAATGTTGCGTTAAAATGCGTTGTAACTCACGTTACTGAGATTGTAACAGGTAGAATATTACCGCCATTTTATTAGTAACACGTTATATTACTGCGTTACAGCAAAAAGGAATACATTACTGTAATTGTGTTACTTTTGTAATGCGTTACTCCCATCACTGTTAGCCTCAATATGCGTTTGATTTGATTTCAATTTGCCAAAATACTTGTTAAAAAAGTGACGGCACACTTGTCAACCAGCCAGATGATATTCAGGGTGGCTGGTGACGGTTGATGCTTTGGTGTCAGATTTAAGAAGTCAACTTGAATAACTCCTTGTTGCACTTGAACATCAGTGCTTCCAGGTCGAGCTAAAGGAAAAATGATGCACATGTGAAACTGTAGTCAATGACGCAATAACAAACATAAGTGTATGAAATGATTGAAAAAGATAAGAGATGCTGAAGAAAGTCACATGCTAGAAAGAGATGATCTTGTCTGATAACGAGGAAAAGAAAAGTGTCAGCGGTTGAAGGGAACAGATTAAGTGCTGTAATGAATGTGCTGTAATCCTGGCAGTGTTGATCTCATTATTTGTTTATTTCTCCTCACACCTGCCTTGACATGCCGTTCACAATGTTTCTCCTCTTCATTAGTAAGGAGCTACTGCTGTGCGCTAATGCATGTACTCGGCTGATGTTCATGTCCTGGGTGTTTTGTGTCTGTTTGTGTGTGTGGCTCAGTGTCTGCGTATGTGTGTGTACACGCTGGCATATTTTTTCCTTCTGATTAAACTCCTGCGGTGAAGCGATACCACCCGTGTCTCTGCAAAATCCTCCTGTTTCTGACCTTTCTGTCGAACGTGTGTGCGTGCACACACACACACACGCGCGCGCGCGTCACGTCACGTGCACACATGTCCACACAAGCTGGTGATGGATGGTGTTATTACCTGAAGCTTTTAAGGGGCAGAAATGTGCTTAAGAGAACAAACACACTTGCCTGTTTGTGCTATATCATCAGGAATTAACACTCAGATTCACACACACACACACACACACACACACACACACACACACACACACACACACACACACACACACACACACACACACACACACACATACACACACACACACACACACACAAACATCCAACATATACAATATTCTTTGTTCTCATCCAATTTTGTTTTCAGCTTTTCCTCACGCACACTCTGTCACCTGTGAAAATTATTCATTAATGATTTATTGAGAATCACACAAGTCACCCAAGCTGAAGAAGCTAAATTAAGCTTTGCATTTCTTACAGAGCATTAAGTACAGATAAACCACTCACATACACACATATACTGTACATATTTTATATATTTATTGTTGCTAGAATGGATCTGCATTAGGGCATTTTAGCACCCGGGATGACCTTGCTTTGTTGCTGGATGGAATAAACACACCATGAGGAAGAAAATAAGTTGTTTCTGTGGGTTGATCATGCTCCTGGTAAAGTGATGATTCAAAATGCATATCATTTTGCTGATAATCCACATGGTAATAAAGACATATTGCTTTCATCCGTCTCTCTGTCTTGTTTTCCCCCTTTCTGTCTCCCCCTCTCTTCTTCCCTCTGTCTCCCCCATCTCCATTTTTGCTGATTGCTTTGCACCATTAATATTTCATGTGTAATGTGGCTCTTTTGGATAGTGTGAGCATGTGTATGTGCCCCTGTGAGTCTGTTTGTGCGAGTGCATACACGCACACACACCCGCGTGTCTGTGCCTGCATATGTGCGTGTGTGCACGTCTGTGTTTGTGTGTCTGTGCCGCAGTATCAAATTCTGCTCTCACAGCTGTCGGCTAGTCTCAGTTTGGTTGTGTGTGTTGTGTCTGTCTGTCTACCTCTCAACCTTCAACCTCTCCTGTTTCACTCTCTCTCTTCCTTTCTTCCGAGTTTTTTATCTGCATCCCTCTGTTCTGCACCCCTCTGTTGCTTTTCCCTTATCTTTTCTTTTTCACTGCTTCCTTGGCTTTTTCTTCGACAGCATCCTCCTGCCTCGCTCCCTCGATGTCCTCTCCATCCCTCCCATTCCACCCCCCCCTTTTTTTTTTCTCTCTTGCATTACATTCAATCGCTGGCATTACTCTTGCTGTTTCTCTCAATCATTCTTTCTTAAAATACTTCCTCAATTCTCTTTTTTTTCAAATCTTGGCTTTTACTTGTGAAATATAGATGATATGCAAAAATAAAATAGCATAAACAGAGGTGTAGTTTCTATAGAAGGTATTTTAAGCAGTGGTGGAGGAAGTACTCCGAGCTTAACTTGATTAATGACTCTGTTACAAGAGTCCATCCAAAATGTTACTTAAGTAAAAGTAGAAATGCCTTAGCATCAAAATATAGTACAAAAAGTAAAAGTACTCATTGTGAAGAATGGCCCATTTCAGAACAATTATTTAATTATTAGTATTAATGCCCTAACATGTGCATCACTTTAAGTTGCAGCAGGTAAAAGTGGGGCTTATTTTTTACTATTTACTACTGGATAGCTTAGTCTTGTGTTATCCATATTAATACATCATAATTGATTTGTTGATTATATTTTGTAATTTGAAACTTAATCTTCAAAGTAACACATTATCCAATAAATGTAGTGGAGTAAAAAATAAAATATTTGCCTCTGAATTGTAGTGTCGAGAAGTATAAAGTAGCAGAAAATCAAAATACTCAAGTAAAGTGAAGTATGTCAAAATTGTACCTAAGTACAGTACTTGAGTAAATGTTTGTTATATTTATACATATTAAATACAAAAAATGTTCAGTTACAGTATTTTTCTTTCTGAAGGCTTAGTTAGACTATGAAGATGGATACAGTGGTGAAGAAGATAAATAGTGGGGATTCGTAATACATACGATGAGAAAGTGTAAAGATGTAAAAGAGTCAATGTCAGTCGCCTGTTATGGGCCATTGCGTGACAGTACTCACTGTCCAATTCTTGATGGAGTTCTGCTGGGAGAGTGAGGCAGCGACAGCAGTAAAGTGACAGCCTCATATTTAACAGGAGTGATATGTAGGATGGGATTCGACCTCTCCAGCAAATGAGAGGGGACAGGGTTTTTTAGAACAGTTTTTGAATGTGGTTAGAGAGATATACAGTTGGTCAATTTCATATGCAAAGTTCTCCTCGTAAAATGCTTCTGCAACTCCGAAAAGTTCAGAGGTTGGAACGGCTTTATATTGCCTGTCATAAAGTATCTTTAAATGTCTCCTTAGGCAGCCCTCCTAGCTGGTGTGTGTGTGCGTGTGTGTGCGCTTCAAATGCCTCCTGCTGATTACAGGCACACACTGTTCCCTGCACCTTAATGAACAGAATCGCCACTGACACATACACTTTATTACCCTTGTCTCTCATTATGGAATTTCTGTGCATGCACTCCTGTGAGTGTGTGTGTTCCTGCTAGTGTACGTGTAAATGTGTGCCTGTGTGTATACATTAACTCTGCTCCATCGTGGGCCCAGGCGTGTGATTGGCTGCGGATGAGAGCTAAGGTTGGCACAGCAACATTTCCGCAGAAGGCCGTAAAGCAGTAGGCCTGGAGCGCAGGCAGCATCTGCCCCTTGGTTGCTGCCAAGACACACACACACACACACACACACACACACACACACACACACACACACACACACACACACACACACACACACACACACATGTGTGCATGGATTTAAATAAACACACACAGATTGACATACATGTATTGACACACACTTGATAATTCACAATCTCTCATTTAACCCTAGCCAGCCCCCTGTCCCTCATGCCAAGCTATCCTCTCTCCTGGCACTTGTCTGGCATTCTCTCACTCTGCTGACCTCTCTCCACCTCTCCTCTTCCATCTCTGCCACAGCTTTGTCTCTCCATAAGCCGTTTCTCTCAGTCTCATAATCAATTCTCCAGCCCTTCATTCTATTTGTCTTTCCTTTAAGCTGTCCTTTTCTATCACACGCACTGAGGTAAACTGTATCTGTCGACCCACTTCTCCATTCTCATTTTCTTCCTTCTCCACCTTTCCTGTCCTGTGACAGCACCACACACTCATTATAGGCCTGCCCCCATTCTCTAAAACACACACACACACACACACATTTACCAAACACGCACACGCACACACACACACACACACACACACACACACACAAACACACAGATACTGCTCTACCACCCACGCTTGGGCTGTTGTGGCCAGGAGATTCTGTCATAACTCAAAGGCTGACCTTTCATAAGCCACTGCTTCAGACAGATGAATAGCCCTATAGCGCTGTGTCTGTGCTGTTGGTGTGTGTGGTGTGTGTGTGTGTGTGTGTGTGTGTGTGTGTGTGTGTGTGTGTGTGTGTGTGTGTGTGAGAGTTTGGGTTTGTTCAGTGAGCATGCTATTGTTTGTGCATCTGTGTGTATTTTTGTGTGTATGGGGGAAGTGGTAATGCATCATGGGTTTGCGCGTGTATGTGTATCATAGTTGTTGTTATTGTTGTATTGGTGTGCATGCCATACCTCTGTGTGTGTGTGTGTGTGTGTGTGTGTGTGCGTGCGTGCGTGCGTGCGTGTGTTTGAGTGTCATAAAGGCTTTGGCCTGGGTGGAGATAGAGAAAGGGGTTACTGAACAGTGTGGATAACAAGAAAGTTTAAGAAAAAAATGAACCAGAGCTATATAAGTATACAAAAACCTGCTTATCTGCATTCATGGGGTTACTTTTTTTTTCATTTGTGCATGATATTATAAATAAATAATTAAATAAATAATTAAAATGTTTATATATTTTTTGCATAAAAGACCTTAAAGACTGTGTGGGCTTGTTTATGACAGTGTGTGGAGGGCAAACTTTACTGAGACTCTTTATGTTTTTAGAGGCCCTCTGGACATGTACACTATTGATAACTAATACAACTTCTGTCCCACTATTTCTACATCAAAGGAGTTTTAGTCTCTATCTCTCTTTCTCTCTCTCATTCTCTACGTCTACCATATACAGACTTGTACGCAGGCACATGTACAAACCCAAGTGAATATAGAAATCTGCATACTGATGCATACACTCAGATATGAATATGCACATACACACAAACACATGTAAGAAATAGACTGAAAGCCCTCTTTTGTGATGTCTGTTTTTCTTTTCCAGAGCAAATTAAAAAGGAAGGTGGTGTTTTGGGTACTTAGGCTCTTTTTTTGGGAGGCTTATGAGCCTAAATGTTTGCACCTGCCTGTTGTTACTGTAAGTCTTATGTTTTTGCAAGAGCTAATCACACTTTGCCTTTTATCCTGTTGTAAGACCGAAACAAAAACCAGGGACAATCCTCTCAATACTATCTAACAATAATGCGTCACGATTCTCAGCTCGACTAAATACTGTTTCAAAGGACTACGCCACACAATAACACTTTCCACTTCAGGTCTATCTTAGTCTCCATGATATCTACAAAAGCCATGGTAACAATGTTGCCATGACCACCTAAAACCACTGGCAACAGAGTACATATTGGGAAAGTCAATAAATCAAAAAAATATAACACACACACACACACACACACACACACACACACACACACACACACACACACACACAGTCTGCTCATACATAGAGATAAATTATAGATCATGTTCCCACTCAGAGCTTGTGCCTGTGCCAGACGGAGTTTTTGGACTAAAATGCTGAGACAGCGTCTCATCTCGGTCAAAAGTGAGCCAAAACTTATCACAAATGACAAATAGATTGACAGTTAAACATTTACACAGCTACTTCAGTATTCCTAAGTAAAGTTTCTTTTCAATTTGACTGATAATTCTAAAAGAAGGCATACATTTAATGTATCAAAAAATACCATCTACAGTAACACATTGTAATGCAGTGACATTGTAGTTAACTTCTGTGATGCATGTGACATACTCCTGCAACTGCAAGTGATAAGTGCTCTTTTTCTCAGATGAAAATGGTCAGCCATTAGGTTCAGCCCACATGTTCTTTCTGATCTTGTGAGCTTTTATGTGTTAAAATATACACTGAGGAGGAGTTCAACAAGTTCAAAGCAGAGATTTTGTTTTGCACATTTAAGATAAAATACACCTTTATTACTGTAATCCCCAGCAAGGAAATTCAGTTGTAGCAGCAGTACAATAGAAACAACAGAAATACATACAGATATGTAGTAAAGTATAAAAAGTAAAAAATAATAAGAGGTACATAAACTAAAATAGAAAAGAATGAAATAAAAACTATATACAGTATTTGGAGACAAATTACATGATAAAGTGAGTGGTGATGAATCTTGTAGATACATTTCTCTTTTTGTTTTTGTAGCTCACGTTTTGGCAGAATTTTGAGGGTACTATGGGCTCTTTCACCATAAATTTAGAGCAGGTGCTTCTTGTGTCATGTTATTTGGAGGCAGAGGATTGTTTTGGACCTGTACACATCTTTGTCACTTACTTTATGTTCTTTTAAAGAAATGGGTATAGTTCCACCTAGACAAAGTACAATGCCCTGCCATTTCTCATCCTAACTAGATCACTGTGAGAGGACAATGCCTAACTGTTCCAGGAACAAATCACTGGATGACTGTGGGTTTTACTTTTTCGATAATTCAGCTGTGATGTAACTATTACAGTAGGCTGGGGGGAATGCTTATATATTGTATTGCAAAAACGATACAATTTATGTTTAGTTCTGTTAGTGAAATAGTTGCTTAATTATTTGCTAAACTGATCTTTACCAAGAAAACTAATAAATATAGTTCTTGCTGAATCTATTATCCTGTAAACCTTTGTCCTCACCCATGAATTATTATACTGCCTAGTCTGGTACAGTACTTTTTAATTAAATCTCACCATCCTTATGCAAATGTCTTTCTCCTTAAGGGCATTGCATTTGTTTTATAAATAAACCCTTGTTCTCTGTCCCCTGGTGTAAAATCTTAGTCATAAAGTTTAAAAAATGTGTTTAAAACAGGGAAGTCCAGTACATGTTTAACCTTTGCTACAGAGAAAAGTCAATGAGTGGAAGGAGCCGTAACATAGGTGCACAGATAGCTGGAAACACTAGTTTAGATTGGATTTCATTTATTTAAACACACAATTCGACAATAATATTTTAAAAAAACAACATCTTGTTTCTTTTCTTATTTGGAGAACATATCAAAGAATAGATAAAAAAAAAAAAAAGTGACAAGGACGAAGTGATCAAAACAGAATTACCAACATAAACAGAGACAATAAAGGTTATTACTCCTGAAAACACAACCATATCAAGTTCCATATAACAAACATTTTTGTCACTGGATACTCTTATCCACCATACAATGGGCAGCTTTCTTTGCACTTGGGAGTCTTTAGTGATTTCAATGACATATAAAGACAATAATGTAGTAGAAACAGTAGCTCCCTTTTTGCTTCTTGTGGTAAAGGGACAATGACTGAAAGAAACCAGAGAGGCCACATGATAGCAGTCTAATACAATCTTTTCGTCTCTATTTTCTAGTAGAAGAGAGGGAATTACTGACAGAAAATAAAGAAGTCATATAATGATAACTTAATAACGCTCCCTCTTTCTGTGCCTGTCTCTCTACAGTGTGTGTGTCTCTCTTTAAGCTGCTGACTCTGCAGAGCTTTACATTGACCACTGTTCTAATTATAGACTACACGTGAACCTTTTTTGACTGTTCTGTGATTGTGTGTGTCCTTTCCTGCATACCGTTCTAGTCCCAGAGAGTTTAAACAGGCATGTCTGTGTGAGGGACATCCATGCACATACTGTATAGGCTGAGTGTGTATGCAGCTTGCATGTGTAATGCATCAACTTCAGTGCATGTGCATCTGGCTGCTTCTGTGTCTCTGCAGATACATGTGAGTCACTTTGGGCCAGACCCTTTTATTTTTTTATTTATTGCTAATCCCCCCGTCTCTGGCCAAAAATACAGAGTGAATCGTCTTTATCCATGGGACTTTGGGGAGGAGAGGAAGAAAGGAGTAGGGAAGGGACAAGAGAAGAGGGGGGAAAGTATGGAAGGGGATTGAGGAGAGATGAGAAGAGATTTAAAGGAACCAGGGAGACGGAAGGAGGAGAGGGGAGGAAGTTGGACTGGGGTTATTTAGGTGAAAGAGAGAGAGAGGTGAGAAAAAAGTGAAAAGAGAGGGAGTGACGCATACAGAGGGAGAAGACTGGCAAGAAGAAGAAGAAGCAGCAGCAATGAAGAATTTAGGGGGAGAGCCGCTGCGTTGTTGTATGCTTGAAACCAGTGGGTACAAAATGTCTTTCGACCATGTCTAAAGGCAAAAGTGTGAGTGTACTGTAGCTGTTCCAAATGGCCTCAAGGGTGGGGCGAAACAACTGCCGCCATAGAGAGAGGTCATTTTCTAATCTTTCAGATAGGGCTAACAGTGCACACTACCATACAATAATCTCCTCGCAGGTGTTCATTGTGTTGCACTTGGTTGTACATACAATTGTGTGAAGAATGAAAAAAGAAAGCTTGAGAAAGAAGTTCAAATCGCATACTTTCCCACTTTGCATGTGTGAAGTATGCGTGCTTGTCGGATTCTCAGTTTCCTAAAGTTACAGAAATAGTAGCAAAGTGTGTGGGAGGGTGGGGGGGGGGGAGAGAAACCTTCCTTGAAGCATTCTGACAACTCAAGGTGTGTGAAAGAAAAGTCAATTTTAGAGGTGACACAAGTACAAGTGTAAAGATAAGTGGATGCAAACAGATGCATACTATACTTGCCATGGGCGTGACAAAATAGCGAGGCCTAATGTACAGGGGACAAGAAGTAAGATGAGGGAAACTGGTGGAAAAAACTCAGTCATCAGTCTTAATCTGAACTGTCACATTCACACACATATAAGTGCACGCATGGTACAGTAGGACAGTTGATACACTGGCTGTTAAGACTACTTAAGACGGCCTGCACAAACACTCAGCAGTCAAATATGTGCCAATAACAAGAGGCAGATATTCGCTAGGAGGGAGAGGAAAGAGGCAGCACAAATGAGCAAGATGAAGAAAGACAGAGGGGGTGGTGTAAAGGAAACCTCCGTCACAGGTGAAAGTTGGAAGAACGAAGAGCACAAGTAGACCTCCTCTCACTATGGAAACAAGGTTGGAGCTCACTGAGTGCAGCGCATTGTTGGGAAAAAACTACTTTCAAATACTTGAGAGGAGAAATGGGAGAATGGAGAAAATTTTGCATGAGGACAGAGAGAGATGAAGGAGTAAAAGAAAGAGGGAGGGAGAGGAGAGAAGACAGGAGCAAGAGAGCGCCAAAGTGGGAGGCTGAGGGGAAAGAGAGATAAAGAAAAATTAAACAATGTAAGGATTTGGAGAGAGAGGAGGGTGAGAAAGTTTGAAAGAGAGGGAGAGAGGGAGCGAGAGGAGAGAGGGCTGGAAAGTCGGAGAGAAAAAGGGAGGTGGAGAGAGAATCAGGCCATTCATCCATGCCTCTGGAGAGGGACGCAGTCTGAATTCAGGATAACTCATTCAAAACGCCAACTCCACTTTGTCCCACAACACCTCTGTCAGTCTCTGCTATAGAACCAAGTGGCTGGGACACATCCAGAATACCTTAACACCATAACTGACAGCAATTTGCAGAATGTGACACCCCCCCCCCCCACACACACACACACACATACACACACACACACACACACACACACACACACACACACACACATACACACACACAAAACACATAACACACTGCAGGTTCCTCATGCAATGTCAAGTTTTTGGGGCAACAAACATGATCAGAACAACACCCTGGAAAGCCATGTTTTGTACTTTGTATAAGCTAATGGGGATTCTGGTGATGAATATTAAACACGTGTGTGCATATGCATGCATACACAGGACACACACAAACACACTCAGCATGCCCGAGGAAACATGCTGGAGTGTTGTCAGAACCCCACAATCTCCCTTCTCTGACACCATAGAGCTTCCTTAACCCTGTGAGAAAATTGGTCTCCAGGGATACAATGCTGCTTAACGCTAAAAGCTAAACCTTAATAAGGCTGTAAACACACACACACACACACACACACACACACACACACACACACAGATGTAAAAATACATGTTACAGACATATGCACGACTGATGTGCGCACCACACAATGAATGTTTTCTTCTTCTCTCCAGTATTTTCCCACTTTGCAGTGTAATGTTTTAGAAACAGCCGCACATTCCAAAGATGTTTTGACTAAGCTCTCTGCGTGTGTGTTTCTGTGTGTCTATACAGTATGTGTACATCTGTGTGACCTTGTTAGGAGCGTTCCTATTTAATCATCTCGGGGAAATCTCAAACATTCCTTTAAAATTGAACATGAAAGGTAACCTTCTCTATTTTTACTTGCTGTCTCTCTGCAGAGAACCAGGGAATTATTATCTTTTTCACTCTGCCTGGGATCTGGGGAAGGTGTATGAATAGGATGGAGAGATTGGGATAAAGGGAGAGAAAATGACAGTCACACACACAGAGGAAGATGGGGACAGAGGAAAGTGAGAGTGAGTGGGTAGACAGAGGGGGAAAGAGTGACTGAAAAAGGGAGAGTGACAGCCAGACAGGAAGTTAGTTAGAGAGAGAAAGTGAGGCACGACGAAGAAAAAGAGGTAGAATGAGGTGCCGGGGAAGAGGGGCTGCTGCTTAAGCACTAGCAAAACAAATATCTGGTATAATGCAGAATGCTTCAGTCCTAAAGTGCAGAATAAGATGCCCATTTAACAAGGTGCAGAGAGAAGATGCTATAATGAGGTATTGGTTCATTGTAACAGGAAACTCCATTTGAAGTAAATTGGAGATGTGGAGATGCAGCTCTAGACAGCAGTTTAGTGACAACTTGTCATAATGACATGCTGGTTTTCACAGATGGATGTTTTTACTGTACAAACAATTTCACACTAGCGTTCAAATCCTCAAAAGGTGTGTGTGGGCAGTACGCGCACCTCATCAGGCTCGCTCTAAATGTCTATTGCCGTTTTTTTTATTCCTGGCTCTCTCTCACAGGCGAGGGCATCCGGCTAAGTGGTGGCGTTGGCTGAGACTGAGGCGAGAGCAGGGAGACCTCACATTGGCTGGGCTGAAATATTTAAGGAAGCCATCCAGAGCCTGCTTCACTCAGTCAGTACCCAGTGGGTCAGTCCCATCAGAGACCAATTACTACTGCTGAGCCATGGATGAAAGGCTCAACACACAGATATAGAGTGTGCACACAGTGTACACGGACGTGCTCACAATGTGACACATGCATGCACATGAACATGCAGTGCATGAGCACATGTATACAGCAGGCACACGCTTGACCAACTAAAGCCCATGTACATGCACATTTTCTTCTATTTCTATTGCCATCTCTCTCACCAGCTCTGTGTATGTGTCTCCTGTGTCTATTTCTCTCTTTCCTAACAAACACAATAATCCTGTCTTTTACAGCTCCACCAAATCCCAAAGGCTTCACATTAACTCTCACAGAGACCCACATACCAAATGTTCCGCTCCCAAACAATATTTACCAAAAAAGTGTCTTCCATGAATGCAGAATTAACAAAGGACAGTGAGAGGTGAGCGGTGTGCATTCGCAAAGCACGCACAGTCTGTCCATTTGTGACTCACTCTGTCAGCAGCACACATTCACATCCACACTATTTTCTCACTGTGACATGCAGACACATACACACAAATGGCAGTAGAGCATAAATCATTCATAATGATCATTAAAAGGAGAGAAAGGGGGAATAAATCGCTCCTCTAGCCCCCTCCCTTAGTCACAGTGATGTGAACTGACAGGCCACCAGATAAGGAGCAATTACCCAGAGTCATCTGGGCCAGGGAGCATAAGGCACGGACACACACCCTGTTAATACACTCACATGCACAGGTACATACACATGCATGCAATCAAAAACAACCACACACACCAAGATTGTGTGATACTGATACACTAACAGTATCACAGCAGCAGATAGGGCGACACATATAAACACACAATGACACAGATGATCTCTCTCACTCACACTCGCAGTATGCTTACCTTGATTTATTCTTCTTTTTCTCCCTGGCTAGAGGGGAAACGGTTCTGTCTCTCTCTGTGTCTTCCTTTTCGTAAGCCCCAGGGAGAAAAGGCACTTAAGATAACATAGACACGACACATGTTGAACTGAGGCTGCTGTTGAGACATACGAAGGCGAGGAGGAACAAGAGAGCTCAATTCAAACAAAGATAAAATATCTCCTCTTGACTGTCAAATGACAAGCCTAGAGGCTGGGACTGGATTGGGACAGTTTAGCACTCACTATATTTACATTGTAATTCTCCCTGCTTGGCAGCAATGAATTTCATTTTAATGGGGAACCCCCTTTATGGTGTAATTTAAAGCAATTTCCACCCTTTTCAAACGCATGCACCAAACAAAAAACAAACAAAAAACAAAGTAAAAAGTAATTTTAACCTCTATTTCAATTTAGTGAGGCAGTGCATTTATTTAATATTTGTAGCCATTTCAAATAAACATGTTTCATATGCTTGGCACGATGAAATATAAAAGCATAGTATTTATGTCTAATTTCAGGCAGTCCTGCATTATCAATTTAGACTTCACAGATTAAACACAGAGTGATTCAGATGAAATGTATCACATACTGAAAGACTAAACAAGCCAAGGCATTGTTGAATCCATGTGAGTAGCACAGTCTGATTGTTTTTAGAGGCTTAGCCAAGATCAACCTGACATATGTTTTTTTTTCATTATGCACATGTATGCCATGATCTCATAAAACACTTTTAATGTCAACTCAATTTATCTCTGAAATAACTTTTACATGTCACCAGAGGAATGTGCTATAGGGTGATACTATTTCTTTAAACATGACCTAAAGTAGGAGAATTGGAGAGCCATGTCAAAAGGGACAACCAGCAGTGGATGTCTTAGACCTTGTGCATAGGAAGAGGATGGCAAAGTTTAGCTCACACAGTGTGATTAATTACAGATAAATGATGTTGCTAAAATCTGTGTAAGGCTCATTAAATGAAGCCTTGGAGCCTGTGAACATCTGCAGACAGTAGCTGTGAAAGAGTCACTCACTGAAAGAGAAGCAGTTCACAAAAGGTGCAAGGTAACTAAAATGTGTCCTCAGAATAACAAATACAACTTTTTTTTATGTATCAGGTTAATGTATTCAGTGAACTACATTTAAACCTAAGAAGTGTCAACAGTTGCAATGAAGGTAATGCATGCCGGGTAGATGTCTGAAAACATATCACACTCTAATCTTACATTGTTAGTGTTTTTATTTTGTCTTTGTTGAATCAACAATTCTCTATGTACATATGTCTGAAAGCATATCACACAATATGCAACTGTCAGCATCAGATAGGCTGGCCTATTTTTAGAAAGTAATGTATTTGATATCTGCAACATATTTTCTGACGTGTGTCCTTGATAAAGATACTAAACCACTCCCTGTACACTTCAAGGTCCAATAACACTTATACATTAGAAAAGGACCTAACCTGATTAATCACAACTGCAAACAATGCAACACAGGTGGGTCATATCAGGCTGAGTGGCAATTAGCAGTAATTTGCCAGCTGTGAGGTTTAGAGGCAGCATCAGAGAACTAATAGGTTCAAAAGTGGCCAACTTTGTTCCCAAATTAAATATAGAAAATCACCACATATGCCTAGCAAATACATACAGCACTGATAAAGAGTGTTGGATGGATATACAGTATACAGTAAGGGGTTGACAAAGCAGTCATCCTAATATGACCCACCTTTGTTTTCCTTTGTCTTTTGCTATATTTGCTATTATTTTATTTTTTGCTATTACTGTGTCTACTTTTCAAATAGTGCATATAAATGAAATGAAATCAAACTTTGAATGAACTCAAACTTAAAACTCAATTCTTCAGATGTTACTGAAATAGAGGACACAGCTGTCATCTGTGCTGGTGGTTGGAGGTTGCTGTTGGGGCCACAATGAGAACTATAAATAAAAGACAGCATCAATATATAACAAAGAAAGTCAATTTTCTCTTGACAGCAATCAAACTCTGTAAGCTGAGAAAGAAAAGTCATGACGCACATTGCTTTATATGCTTATCCTCAATCTGATGTCAGAAATGAACATATTTACTCCAGTGTAATGACTTTCTTTATTTCTTTTTTGTTTCCTCTCTCCTACTGTTTTTGTTTTCTCTCCCTTTTTTCTTGCCCCAGATGCTCCCCCCTCGTTTCCTTACTAATAATAACGGGGGGTGTGGGGTAGACAAGTTCACAACATGTACCAGATCATGTGCCTGTCCAGTGTGTGCTGACACAATGCAGTGCTGCCGCTGAAGTGATGCCGTGGAGATGATGTAGCCCCCAGGACACACATAGACGTCAGGCCAGGGTTGAGAACAGTAAATAGCAACGCTATTATTTAACAGACTGCAGAGTCAAACGCTGCTGCAATGTGTGACCTTTACATTGCTGGTGGGCTAATACAGAAATGAAGAGCGAGCAAGAGAGGTGGAGGAAAGAAATTCGGGGAGCAGACATACCCAGATGAACACACACATACACTCACACACAGTCGTATTAGGGCATACGTTAACATTTGCATGCATGAGGATCTAATATTGTTATTAGTGATGCAGAACATACTCACAAGGACAGCCGTGCACACTTGCTGACTGTTCTGATTACATTATGTTAGCCCCATGCACAAATGGGTGTGTGTGAGTGCATCTGTGTGTGGTAAATCAGGCAATTCTGCAGTGAAAGTTACTGTCAAACGCGACTATTGCAGGGATGTGCTGATAGAGAGGTTTGAGAGCAGCAGACGTCTGCCTTAGGCCTAGAGGAACTCGGGAAAGGGGGGGGGCAAACAGTGGAAAGGAGGAGAAGCAACAGAGATAAAGAAAACAGGAATGCGGCAGAAAATAAACAAGGTTATAGAAATGAGGGGGGGGGGGCAACAAATAAGGGATTTGAGTGAGGTGGGGACCAAGGTCAAGCCAGTGAAGCACGGAGAGAAAAGAGAGAGAGAGAGAATGGTGACAAAGGAAAGGAAGGAGGGACAGAGAGAACATGTGACAATGAAAGAAAGAGGAAGGCAAGGAGGGAGGGCTGGGCAGGAGGAGGAGAGTGAGACCTTCGCATGATAATTTGTTCATTAGGAAAGACCTTGACCGAGAATTTTCTCTTTACATCCTGATCTCCTGACTCCGCTCCTCCTCTTTCCTCCTTTTCTCAATCACTGCCCCCTCCACCCAACCATCCCCCCCGTAACCCCCCCCACAACCCACTTTGCTTAGTTTTCTATTTTTCTCCCTCTCAACATCACCGCTCTCTCATTATAGAATCCCTACTCAGCAACTCTAAGACATGGAAGCATAGTGAGAGAGCGAGAGAAAGAGAGAGAGACATACAGAGAGAGAGAGGGAGGGAGAGAGAACATGAAAGGTTACCATCATGTAACTTCTTTCTAGTCCGCCTTTCACCTTGTTCTGCAAGCATACTGTGCATGCACATCGAGTATCCCCTTCTAAACTAGTGGTTTCAAGTGTCCTAAGCTTTAATGAGATAAATAAATCCTTTTAAAGGGAAACGAGAGAACGGGGGAAAGTGATTTTTTTAACAGGCATGCACTTTGCCAAACAAATGTGAAATCAATAAGGAGTACCCTTAGACACGTAAAGTGTTCCCCATCAGCTGCATACATAAGTACAGCAAGGGAATCTCTAGGCTTATAAAGTGAAAAAGAAATGCTCTGATTGAGCAAGAAACTGCTGACAACCAATTTCTTGGAGAGATACGGTAGTTGGCTCAGACTTCATAGTTTATTTAAATTTTTGTTAAGAAGAGGGAATCACGGGGCGGCCTCTAGCTCACCCAGTTAGAGCGTGAGCCCCATGTGGTCTGAGTTCTTTGCAGCGGCACGGGTTTGAATCCGACCTGTGGCCCTTTGCTGCGTGTCATCCCCCCTCTCTCTCCCCACTTTCCTGTCTATCCACTGTCACTATCTAATAAATAAAGGGAAAAGCCCCAAAAATAATCTCTAAAGAAGAGGGGATTACACGTCGCAGTTACAAGGACATTTGGGCTTCACGATTCTGAATCATTTCATAAGTAAGAAGTGCACATGTAAATAAGGAATGGCAGAGGCAAACATTTAGTAAGTTTTGAATACCAAACTACATCTGATACTGATGGAAGGAAAGTGAAAATGAAGTCACAATTTGTAAAAAAATTCCACAATAAGACAAAGAATAAATAAACCACTCAAATATTAAACAGCTCTTACACACCCCTAACCTGATGCGCCAGATGGTTTGGAACACAGCCATCTGAGAAGCCATCATTGGAAACTGTTTGGAAAGGACAGGCAGTTAGAAAAATACCTGGCAGGTGATTGGATTAACCATCTGTCTATCATGTCCACCATTGTTGTTTTGAACGAACAGTCATGGCCGGCCGTCACATCTAAACCATGGCCATGACTGCCAGTAGCTCCTCACAGGACGCTGAATGGTTCGAAAAACAGTTCAGACACAAACACATTACTTGAAGCCTGACAAGATGGATTTTCGTGTTATATGTGATCCTGCGATTCTCGCATGATCTTGTGATATCGCAAAAATCCATCCTCCATAACTGTGACTACATAAAATCTGCAATACCAGAAAAAAAAACACAGTAGATAAATAAACACAGCAACAGCAATTTGCAAAAACATTATTTCATGTTTAATCTCAAAACGAACATTCCACACTACAGCAAAATTTTTACCACTTGTGGTGCTATTTTAGGGGTGGTACGGTTCACAAACTCCACGGTTCGGTTTGTATCACGGTTTTAGGGTCACGGTTTTCGGTTCTGTACGGTTCTTCGGTTCTGGAGTGTTAATCTTTAACACTATAATTATCTATTGTTTTATTTCCGCTGTCATCATAGATAACATGAAATCCAAAATGTTCCCACACACCAGACTATATACAACGCTGGCGCATCCTCCAACTCCGGGCAGCCTTCCTTATCTCTCCCACTTACCATTTCTGCATGTGACGTGACCTGCAGCACTCCACACTCCACCTGAGGAACGGTCGGCTCGGCGCCTCTCAAAATCTGACGAAAATCTTTTAAACTGACCGATCAAAAAAAACAGACAGATTCAGCAACTGTATGGACTATTTCTCGCTTAAAATGTTTTCAGAAACACTTTTCGGTGAACAATTTTCGTAAAATACGAGATCGTATTCAGAACGAGACGCCATTAGAGTCTGTTTTGAAATTCGGGAGCAGCAAGAACCACGTGTGTTGCGTTCGTCACGAATAATATAATAACTTTGAATAATGGGTCCAATAGGAGACTCTGAGGTAACACCATGACATAAGGGTCATGTCACCAATTTGGCAGCAAAATACATTGAAAGGCTGCTATTTAATAGCCTTGATAGTTAAGCTACGTGTACTGTGAACATTATACGGTGGAAACTATAACTGGCCTTAAAACTAAGAAAATTTAAAAACTCTGCTTTTCATGGGAAATTGGAATGTGATTGAATGTTACTGTGCTGACAGAGCTATTTGCAGATTTGCATTGGCTGTCAGTAGAGACAGTGGTAGTGGAATTTTTTCCATTGTTCAGTATGGAATTGTTTGGTTGATATCTTTGTGCACCAGAACGAGGGGTAGTACAGAGATGCAAAGAGGCAATAGGGAAATTGAATTGGTAAAACATGCAACACCACAGGTGTCTCCAGCAACCTCTGCATGTGGCACTTAATACCAGATTGTGCAGCAATCCGGCACCATGCGGCAACAGAGACCTTAAACATTGTCCTCAGGACAATATGGAAGTTAAATACAAATACGTTGGAATTGCCAAAGATGGCTCTTGAGCTCCTGACCCTTCATAGAATATTTGGTTTAATGGTCAAGTGTTTACCAAAGTGGTCCTGCACAATATGATCACAGAGGAGATCAATAACATTAATGCCAATAGCCAGGTCAAAAAGCAAAAGCAAGCCATGTATGTACCTATAGACATGGCTATGTGGGTTGAGGTAACGTGTTAACAAACGTAGCGATGCCCATTTATAATGTATATAATTGAAACAGTGTAGTGATCTAGAGAAACAGGGACAAGTAGACTAGAGCAAACTCAAGTAGATCCGAGTCAGCTTTGTGTGTATCTGAACAATCCAGATGTGTGTGCTTTTTTCTTCTGGCTTTTAGAAAGCACATTATTATTTGATATCTATTAAGTACACAGGTGTTCTTTTATAGTTTAGTTTTCCTTCCTTTAAATGTCAGGTCCTAATGTAATTGCCTTTTTTCACACATCTAAGTGGAGCACTTCTATTGACATTATTTGCTGTGTTGAATTACCAAAGCTGTGGAGCTGTTGGTTTGAATATCCAAATCTGCTAGGAAATACTTACTGGAATTAAGCAAATGCCTGGTATTCTTTACTCTCTCAGTGTATACTGATGATAAACCTTCAAACTTCAAATGCTGCTTTTACCTGCCATGGATACCCACTCAATGGCTATTAGTTCAACTGTATGTTCCCTTTGTGCCTGCCCCCAACTGAGACTATTTGTATACTAACTCCTTGCCTTTTTCCTACAACCACTCCTACACTATTTTTCTGTGATAAATAACATTACTTTGGTTAGCTTGTTTAATTACATAGACACAGGGTGAAAGGAAGTGTAACAAGGGAAGCACTGCTTTATTTTATCTTAGTTGTACAGCACAATGTCACACAGCAGAAAAATAGGTTTTGTCATCAATAGCAACCGAACTTGTGAAAATATTTTGCTGGCTTAGCTACATTTAACTTCTCATGGGAAATTCCATTTTGAGACTGTAATGCTGAAACACAGCATACTGCTCGGGGTGTCCATCTTTGGCTATGGATCAATATGGCTTATAATACATCTTTTTGGGTATGTTTCACACTGCAGTCTGTGTGCATCTTGATTCTACATCCCTCAGCTCAAATAGCTTAACACCGGCTCAGGTTTTGTTTATTGGGTGAAAACAATTCTGATATATGTCTAACTCACTGTAGCAACTGCCTTCCAGGACTTAATGATTTTACCATTTCATGATAATGAAACTGCCAGACTGCAGCAGCAAGTGGATGCCATGTCTTTGTAATAGTGCATCTTAGATAAAACAACGCTTGTTACATGTAATATTGTGGCCTGATTTCAAAGAGATGAATATTCAAAGTCCCTGAAATGTCCTCCACACTGCTGTATTGAGCTCTAGTGATGCTCAGGCCAGCATTGCATCTAGGGACAATGTGAAAAGAAGGCAGGGTGTTGATAATTCATAAAGAGGAAAGTCAACTTACAGTTAAAGTATAAACCTTTACCACTGCACCATCATTATCTCTGTTTCTGACAGGAGAACCCTACAAAGAGACTATATTGGTTAGGTCACTCTTGGGTTTAGTCTGAGTCACAGTGTGGTCAAGTCAGACAGTCAACAAAATAACATTAAATAAGAAAAAGGTTATTGCTAACCAACCCCGGGCTATTTCAGAGCTTAGAGCTGTTTCCAACAATCAATGATTCCTGCTAACAACTGACAATCAACTTTCAACTGACAAAAAAAAGCTTGTGGTTTGTTAGCAATGTTGTTCAGTGAGCATTGCTTAGGTTTTAGTGCTCCATATCCCTTTGATAATAATTAGATTTATTTTGCTATTGCAACACCCATCAGATTTAGTTTAAACATAATTGTTGCAGAAAGGGGCAATGTTTCTGCTGAGTGAACAGAGGTGAGCAGACTCTGTTATTCCATGCTTTCACTTTGAAGCTTGCCTTAATTTACTCAGTTAAAAGCAAATTAGTGATAGAAACTTAACAGCTTTAGTCATTGACATAATGTTTTAACTGAATTATAAAAGAGCCATAGTGAATTCTTTGAGCATTAAATTATTCATTGATCTTGACCTGGATTGATTCAAATTGAACTGAATAAATATGTGATGACCCTGTCTGGTCCTGCCTCATCTTGCGCTGTAAAACAAGGACGGAGAGGCAGTTTCCCCCACAGCCAAGATGCTCAGAGGACACAATGACACAACAGGATGACAAACACACAGAGTAAAGAAGTGGAAAGGATAAATATGAGATCAAAACACATGGATGCATGCATTGTGGTGTATGCCCCTAGGGAGCTGTAGAAAACCTTATATACTCATGTAACCATGCCACACACTGCAAAGACTACACATTCACACACACCCACACACAACAGAAAGCAGCATCTCACGGGCCATAATTGGCTGAGCACATTGACCTTCTTCAGTGTGTTTCTGTGTGCGTGTGCATGCATTTAAGTGCTTATAGAGGTTTCTAGGCACACTTAGACTCCAGCATGCAGTTTTCAGAAATTTCTCATTTAGCTACGTAAGCATTTTCTTTTTTTATTCCTACCATATTAAAATGATATGTGATGATGGATGGACCTTTAATAGATGGAGCCCCTGGGCTCTTATACCATGTGTGTATGTGTCTGGGTCTGTATGTGTGAGAACTTGAACATGTGTCTATTGAGAGAGAGAGAGAGAGAGAGAGAGAGAGAGAGAGAGAGAGAGAGAGAGAGAGAGGAGGGGAGGTCAAAGTGCCAAGACGGGGGATGGAGGGATATAGAGAGAAGAAAAATGAAGGGAATGTAATACTGACCTTAAATGAACAAAAAAAACCACTTTCTTTTTCTGAACCTTATACATTCTATATACTGTACATACAATACAGCAGTACTATATACACACACACACACACAGGTTTCTAAAATCCACATGCCTTTGGATGTAGAGCGCTAAGAGAAGAATTGCCCTCGGCAAGAGTTGTCCTATCTAATAACACCCTAAAATGGAGGGAATGAGGGAGAGGAGCGAAAAGAGGAGAAGAAAAAAAGAGCAAAGTGCTGAATATGTATATTGAAAAGAATGTGGCTGGTCAGGCAAGCGGGCATGACGGCACAACATGCAGGGACAACTGTGCACACACATGCCACCCCTGCCAGACAGGCATACACAGAGACATGCTCACGCACCCTAAAAGACACTCAAACACGCACACACACATATAAACCACAGATACGCATGCACACACATACAATGTCAGGCTAAAAGAATTGACAGCTGTTTTTGATCTGGGCTGCTAACAGTCTTTGTTCAGAGCTCTGGGGATATACAAATACAGAAATATAGGCTGATCTCTCAACCTAAGGAAACACTGACATACACAACACTTGCATGGAGACACTCCCATACACACAGAGTGGATTCCACATATCTCCACATACATATTCTAAAACATACCAACCAATGGTCTAAAACATCCCTGTTAAATGTGTTTACAAACTAGGGAAAAATGAAAAGTAATCAGTGAACAATTCCATTATAGCAAAAACAAGTCACGTCGAACTGTTTCACTAGATGAGTAACATGCATGGAGGCTATTTTTCTGTACAGAAGATGCTGATGAATATTCTAATAACAACAACAAAAATCACCACGGATTGCTTGGCTCTGTGTTCTGTGTTAACACAGTTTGCAGTCTGTGTTATCCTGCATCTATTTCTCATCCAAGCAACTAATTAGTGAGTAACGGTGCCGAGTCTTCTTTATGTATAGAGTTCTATCTAACATCAAGTCTGTATACTTCTCCCATTTAGAAAAATATCTTTCACATTAGTTGGACCCAATGAACCACAGTATTCAGGACAATGATTGTGTTCATGCTATGAGGAAATGGGTGAATCAATATATTCCCTGGTACACCACGGTGATGTCCTCATTCTCAGGTCAATTGGTAGAAATAATTGAAAATTTTTATTTCTGTGTCTCAGACATAATAAAATATTGATAACAGTAAACAATAGCTCAGAAACAGCCCACAATATTCCTGAGCAGCTAATAAACAAAGCCAATATGTTCTGAACCATTTTGCATGCTATTCGTTCAACTTAAAGCGCCCATATTATGCTCATTTTCAGGTTCATAATTGTATTTTAAGGTTGTACCAGAATAGGTTTAATTGGTTTAATTTTCAAAAAACACCATATTTTTGTTGTACTGCACAGCTCTCTCTCACTGCTGCAGATCCTGTTTTCACCTGGTCTCTGTTTTAGCTACAGAGTGAGACCTCTTTTCTTCTTCTGTACTATCTTTGATTGCACTCGCACATGCGCAGTAGCTCAGATGTAGATCATGTCAGCTAGCTAGCTCCATAGACAGTAAAATAAAGGCTGTTTCTCCAACTTCGGTCAGTTACAAGGCAGGATTAGCTGGGAGACTTCTAAATGAGGGCGCACATGTAAGTAGTTCTTTTGTAGATTATGGTGAACTTGTGTGTGTTGTAGCAGTGCTTTGCTATTGAGAACGAGGTAGCATGCTAGCGTTAGCATTAGTGTTAACATGCTAACGCTAGGAACTAACGGTTGCGGTTAGCCAGCTCGTTTTGGCTTGTGACGTCACAAGCCGTGCCGATTTTGAACAGCTCACCCAGAGACTGAAGGCAGGACACATTCAGAAACCGTATCTCACTCAAAACAGAATGGATGGATTTTTTTCAAAGTTTGTATGCGTGTGGAAGCACCAGAGACACAAAAGAACACCCCAAATCCTAGAAAAAGTGTTTTTTTCATAATATGGGCACTTTAAAACTTTTTTGCATTACCAGCTGAAACTAGGTTTTTAAGTTAACAGCCATTCAGAATTTATGTAACTGTAACGGTACAGATTCACTTTGGCAACACAACCGAAGCGTGGTGTCGTGACGTGACTGGCAGCTGATTGGACAAACACGTCACGTGGGTTTGGCTACTCCTGAATTTGAAAATGACAGTAATGGCGGCCAGTTCGGAATACAATCTAGTATTTTACGAAAATAGTTCACCGAAACGTGTTTCTGAAAACATTTTAAGCAAGAAATAGACCATACAGTTGCTGAATCTGTCTTCATTTCAGATCGACAAAGGTCAGTTTGAAAGATTTTCGTCTACTTCTATTGGATAGTTGCGTCGCGTTGAACGGATTAATTTGCATAAAGATGGGCATTGGCCAGCTTTTTTGATGCGCTGCATTTTTTTTAAATGCAGCACCGCCTTCCCGGGATGTTTTGTGGGCACGTTAAAGTCGCTTGACGTCACCCATAGGAATAAAGTGGAGCGCGGCGCGACAGAAGCGTCGCATGGCCAGGTGGATAATAATAATTCTAGTCATAATTCAGTCATAATTCTAATTTGATGTTGTAAATTCGCATCATATCTTGTGATACAGCAGTGTTTGCTGCATTTCAGTAATAAAACCATGAACCGCTGATTTTATGGATTTATCTTTTGGAAAGAAGGGAGGCAGTCAGACAAACATTTTATAATATTAGACAGATCCTGTATTAAGTAGAACCAGCAATATGTTTAGGCTATATGTGTCGGGAAAAAAAAAACAATCAGACCAAGTATGCCAAGTATGTCATATAGGTCATTGATGGATCTAATGCCCTGAACCTTTTCCAAGATATTTCTGTTTTCCACCTGCTGTCGCAGCTCTATTTATTCTTAAGTGGGGAGGCGTGGTGGGATCACGTTAAACTGTGACGTCAGCTTCATAAAGATTATGACAGCTAACCCACTGAGGCGTCACTTCTCATCTCCTCCATTCCACCAGCTCTTCAGTGTTGTGAACTATTTAGTTTGTTAGAGAATATTGTGTGTTGGTAAATCACAGCATGAAGCTGCAGCTGAGATATCTTTTATATGTTTGTAGGTATTACACTGCTTATTCTTGACAATGTTTCTGTAGGGGCAATAAGCCAGTTTTCTTACTTTCAGTTTACTTTTCTCTTGTTTTTTCATTAGAAGTTGAGGTTATGTAGTTCTGTGAATCTGTAGGTCACCACAATTAGGCCAAATCAAAGCAAAAGCAACATTTTCTGCAAATATCCCTCAACAACCTTGTCATAAATAAACAGCTTTTGCGTGAACTGACCTTTGCGAGCAAAGCCAATGAATGTCGGCTGCTGTTAGTGCTGCAATTATAGATAGACAGGTAATAAAATGTGTTTTGGAGTTTATGGAACTATGCAATAAGAACTCAACATCCTTAAGACCAGTCTGAACAAACATGCTTTGCCAAATATTAGCATTCAGATTCAGCTTCTGTTACAAAAATGTTATTTGAGTCTCTACTGCAGCATAGCATATACTCTTGGTCTTTGCAAAAGTCATATTAATATCTTTAATCATAACTGAGTACAAACATTTAATGTTTTAATAATTCAGGGCTTTGTTTTTTTTTCATCTCTTTCCTTTTCCTCCCAGTAATCATGTATTGTTATAATCCTTGAGTGTGGAGGAAAGGAGATGCAAAGAACTGAGGAACAAGTTTATTACAGAGAGTTGTCAGGGAGTGAAGTTGTGAGTTGCATTTAGAGGCTGTGTCCCGACAGACTGCCACATTCCCTGCAAAAGTTCTGCAAAGTGTCAGTGGCAGCACAAGAGCCTTGTTTGCGCTATATACTCAACACCCAATTATTCAAAAGTTACCATCTTTTCTGTTCTTTTTTTTCTGGCTTTGTTGCCGTTATTAAATATTTCCTTAATATGCCTTAAATTACTAACTGTGAGAACAATAATCTGCATCTAGGTTAAAAACAGTTACTGTCTGATGTCTTGCTCAATTATAATACCTCAGCAGTCCCCACAGTCACAGCGCAAGCTAATGGTTCTAACACATCACTGTGTATATGGAATGGAATGTTTTAGACAGAGGCATACATATTTAGGAACTGATTCATCACCAGCCATGCTTCTACTTGAAAAGATGCAATCCGTGGGTGATGTCTGAGCCTATGACTAAAATATGATGCAAAACTGTTGTTTAAATAGGTGATGACAGGATAGGATTTGTGATTTTTATACATTTGTAATTATTATTTACCATAATTTGGATAAATTACTGTGCACAAACATGCCATGGTAAATGGGATGCTGAACGTTGAACATAAAGGTATGTTGGGCCTGTTCCCTTGAGTCTTTCATGATATTTCACGGCTCATCCTTTGGCAACACCACTTGACTTTCTATGCTAAATGCCTGCAGGAACACTTACAATGTCTTTGTGTTTGAATTTCTAAGACAAACAGGTAGAAGGCAGAATAGAGTAAATGCATACATGTACAATTGTATATGTATAGGCTTGAGTGTAGTGTGATTGTGCTACAGTGGTGAGATTGTATGAGTTTGTGTGTGTCTGTGGCATGCAAAGCAAAGATGTGAGGCAGAGGTGATGTATGCATGTTTTCCTTTTGTATGAGGATCTCTGCCTTCAGGGGAACTAGTGCAGTACCCGTTCAAAACGTACATGTTCAGAACGGCCGATTGCTTGGCCTGTGGTATATGCTGCTTGCAACTTTCTCCAGAACTATTGCCCCCCAAAATAATATACAGAAGGCCCCCGAAGAAACTCAACTGCACTGACTCACTGTCAGAGGAAAACATTGTACTATTTACCTGGCAGAGAAATGTTACTGGTTACGTTGCAGATTTGGATTTTACTCACAAAATATCACAATTAAAATATGTTGCATTATTATTAATTCAACTATCCAGCATTATATTAGAGTTGAAAGCTCCAACTCAAACATATGTGTGCTAAGCTGTGTGCTAAGCTGAAAGGTGGATGCTTGGTGTTACATTATTAAACAATATTTAAGATATATTAAGACCATGCTCTTTCCCTAACTTTACCAAGTTAGTTACATTAACTTATTAAAATGTTAAAAAATTAGGACTGTCAATCGATTAAAATTTTTTATCTAATTAATTACATACTCTGTGATTAATTAATCGATATTAATCACATACATAATTAACGGTGCCTGAACCAATACTTTTTAAGAAAGTAAAAAAAGAAAAGAAAAAAAAGGGTACTAAACAACAGTTGGTGACATTAAAGAACGGCTTGTTTATTGCTAAGGCAAAGGTCAAAATTAAATGTTTACAACAATAACAATAACTTATTTCACTAGTAAATTGCTGTTGAACGACTAAAACAACACCCAGATGGGAAAAGGACATTTACAATAACATCAAATGCACCACGAGGCTGTAGTTTACCAGTTTCATTGAACGCACCGGCAGTGTTGTTTTTCCGACGGCAGCTGCAGATTGTTACATCCCGGTGTTGAATCCTCTACAGTAAAACACAGTTAAACTTTACACCGTTTAGCGTTAGCTGTCAGCATTTTAACCGTGTTTAATCCAGCTACTAGCTAGCGGTAGGCTAACGTTAGCTGCTGTCAAGTATAGTGTTAACTAGCATCATGTGCAGCGGTGTTTGTGTTGCCTGTATCGTCTTCAGAGCATAAGAGAGAAGCGCAGATATATCAGTGGCACCAGATTTCGGTAGCCAGGGTTGGCAGGAAGTAAATATTCCAAGTAATGATCCAGGCAGCACATTCTCGTCTCCCTCCTTCATTTTACAGTCCAATGGTGGCTAGAACGGCTCGGGGTCAAACGTCAATATGGAATGGATTAATCTGCGTTATTTTTTTTAACGCGTTATTTTTTCTCAGATTAATTAATCAAAATTAACACGTTATTTTGACAGCCCTATTAAAAATGCTTTAGTTGCCAAGTGTAGGTTTAAAAAAAGTATTATCTAAATATGTTTTCTAAATTCAGTCTAGGTAGTGTGACATTTCCTACAAAACATATTTGCTGGTGCAAATTGTATCTAAAGGGACATTATTTTTAGAAGACTAGGTTCTAACTATGTCTGGGTACTGCACTGAAGCACAAAGGAGTCAGAAATTGTAATCGTCTGGTTGTGGGGACAGATAGTCTCTGGGACTGACTCCACAACGAGGGGACGACAGTGTTGTAGTCCAGAAATGAAAAGAAACAAGAGTAAAGAAGCAGCATAAGACAGAACGAGCTGATTGATTATCCTGAAGATTGGAATGAATGGCTGGGAGGGGTAGAGGTGGATACTGTGTGTGTGTATGTGTGTGTGTGTGTGTGTGTGTGTGTGTGTGTGTGTGTGGAGGGGAGGAGGGGGTGCTGGATAGATAAATGGCATGATATGTGACACTTTAAAATTTACAATTCTGACCCATAACTCCCTCTGCTCGTCTCTTCCTAACAGAATGACACACTCTCTCTCTCTCTCTCTCTCTCTCTCTCACACACACACACACACACACACACACACACACACACACACACACACACACACACACACACACACACTTTGTAAATCAGGTTTGATCTGCCAGAGAAGCGTGTCTTGGCTGTCAGTTGGTAGCGTTTGAGTGCCAGAGGAGTGTTTTGAGTGTCAGAAGATGAGCAAATGTACATGTGTGTGTATGTGTGTGTGTGTGTGTGTGTGTGTGTGTGTGTGTGTGTGTGTGTGTGTTGTAGGGTTGTGTCTGCATGTTTGACTCCAATTGCTTAACAGGCATCACTACAGAGGCTTCAGCGATCCATCAGTGGGATCCTTACTCATTCCAGTTAACAGCCTCATTGTCTCCTGTGCTGTGTGCAGAGGTGGTGCTCTTTGTATCTGTATCTGTCCAATTAGCAACTGTTTTTGTACACATAAATTAAAATATCTCAGAATGTGGGTGTGTTTGATAGTGAATTTAGCAAAGTTGGTTAAATTGTTGTTGGAATAGTCTTGAGCATTAGAAGAGCTACCTGTCAGTAAATTACCCTTATTTTAGACTATGATATGTAGATAAAATACGCTTTTTTCTAACATGCACAACACATGGGTGTGGTCTGGCCATAGGAAAATATTCTAATTTTAATTTCTACAACACAATTCTCTTTCTCTCTATCATACTAAATTTATCACAGACTTAAAATCAATGTATTGCTTACAGCATTGCTGTAGATTAATTTAAATAAATAAATAAACCATTAAAGTTATCTAGGGTTCATTGTTTTAATTTAATGTTTTGGAGTTCAAAAGGAGAACATCTTTTTTCATCTTTTGTATGCACACATGTCCATTGATGTGTATCCTGCTGAAAGAACAACAACAAAATAAGGTCCTCATTTGCATTTCACCCCTAATTCCTTTTCTTTTTAATTTTCCAAAAGACATTTTTAGACATTTTATACCATCCAGAAGGCATTTGACCCATCTGTTTCAGTGGCACTTGTCGCTATCATTGTTCACTTTAGATGCATTTACTGGCTTATCAAATATTAACATCACACCAATTACCCAGCCTTGCTTGATTTAGCAAAGTTTGGGATTATTTATTATTGCTGCCACTGCTCGCCTCTTAAGGAAATTACATAGAGCGACCATTAACTACTGTCTACTAGTTGCTCTCTAGACGTTGTGCTTTGTGCTACTGTATGCTGCACTGCTTGTCCCAGGCAATCAAACAATAGCCAGTAAATCACTAAGACCGGCTACACACTGGCTGCGTGGCGTGTCCGTTTTTATTTTGGCTCCCATGTTAACAGGTTAGAGCTTGCACACTGCCTGCCAGCCGCGCCTAAAACGCGTGCATGATAGAAATAGGAACGACGGCTATTTTTCACACGACACGCAAGCGTGTTGGAAGCGTTTCCAAGCAAAACAGAATACGAAAAGATGTTTATATGTCATTTTGACACAAATACATTTAATAAATGACATTTTAATGTTTGAAAGTCTCTAGGTTTTGACATAAATGTAATGAAAAAAAAATAAAATAATAATAATTATCGATTTTCAAATATTGCACCTGTCAATACAGAACGAAATATTCTGTAGCCTATTTTGCCGTCAATACTGCCGATGTTGTCTTGCTGTAATCAAATCAGTATATATTTATGTTTAACATAAAGTATACTACTGCTTTAGTGCAGTTTATCAATGGGAATCATACATGGGTACAGACAAGGCTAGCAGCAGCAGTACCGTGTCAGACACGTTTCTGGTGTGCAAAGACATAGAAAACGCCACGCAGCCGCCACGCAACTGACACGCAACAGAAATGCCACGCATCCAGTATGTAGCCGGCGTAAGTCGGCTCTTTAAAGTTTCTGTTTCCGTTGTTTCTTTACCTCATCTGGTCAGCCATAGCGCCTATCACTGGTCTTGCTTATTAGCCTCATCTTCTTCTGTTTGTTCTCAAATAAGTCACACACACACACACACAATTGTATTTGGTTACTGTTCAGTGGCCGCATCTTTAAGTGTTGGAGCACCTTTTTATCTTTAGCTGAACTTAATTCTTTCCTCCACTTTCTTCTACCCCTCTTGCCCTTCTATCTCCACTTCTTCTTTTTGTCCTCAAACTACCTATGTCCTTGTTTCTCCACTACCACCTCCCTTCCTCTCTCTTTAATTTGAATTTACACCTCCTATCGGCCTTTGAATCTGTCACTATTTTCTCTTTGTGTTAAACATTAATATCCACATCATTTTTTCTTCTTCAGTTCTTCATCTCAATATGACAGACTCGAGAGCAAAAGCACAAAGGTTTTCAGTCATTCAGTAAAGGCTGATGAAGAAGAAAAGGTTATAATTCCACACCGACACTTACACACATGTACTCACGTACGTGACGCACACACACACACACACACACACACGCATGTACGCATAGACATGCACACACACAGACACACACACACACACACACATATACACACACACACACACACACACACACACACACACACACACACACACACACACACATACACACACTTTTGATCCATGCCATCAATTATATCAATCACATATTAAACAGAAAGTGTTATCTTAGTGCTTAATTACCAATTAACAATGAATGATTAACTGACAATTTAGAGCACACGGCTAGTAGATTGAAAATATGAGCAGAGGCAGCGACCAAGGACACATGGAAATTAGAAAGGATTTATGCCTGTTGATCTGTGTGTGCCGTAGTTTCACTCATGTGTATATTTCTTGTACATGTGCTCTACATGTGTGCCTGATTGAGCGTGAGCTTAATCAGTTGTATTGGGTTTGTGTCATCAGTGTGACTTCCCACCTTCATGGAGATTTATCACTCCAGCATTGTGAACAATCTTGTTTTATCTGAGCACGCCTGCTCCATTAATGGAGATGAGAGTGAGGACAGCTTTTCATGTCATTAGGAAAACATGATACGGCAATGATTTAAGACTTCATTGGAATTTTGCTTAATGCATTCAAAACCCAACAATGCGCAGCCACTAAATAATAAGGAGATGGCATCACATCTTGTCTTTGAAACTGGAGGGAAACTGACAGCACCCTGATTTACTTATCTAAAGGTGGTATATTGAACATGTAGTCAAATTAACAAGCTTATTTTTTAAACCCTTTCTTTCTACAAGAAACTAATTCATTTCATAATGCATATATATGTTTAGACATCCAGCTGACAATGAAGCAGCATGTGTTACATTGTGTCATTATGCAGGTTATTCCACCCATGCACCTCAAGGATTTGTCTCCAGCTTGAGTAATAATATTCAAAGTGCAGCAGTCATGCAGCAAACAACAGGGCTCCAGACTAACTTTTTGCATTGGTTGCACTGGTGCGCCTAACTTTTTTATTTAGGTGCACCAACAAAAAATTTAGGTGCACCCAAATTTTTCCTTGCGTCGCCATTAACGCTGAATGGCGATACACAATATGTAGCTCTGTATTTTTTTACAAAGTGGGCTAAATGTTCAGTTTTAAGTTAAAGCCACTTTTCACAAACTCTTTTATTAAACAGATTGTGATTCAAATAAAATGCAATGACAGGGTTTCCTTTACCAGTTTGAAAATATACAGCTGCAACACATGTAAATGAAAGTTATCTGAAATAAATAGCCTAGGATATATAAAAAAAATTATATACATATACATCTCTGAGAAAGCTCCTTCACTTGTTTTCAACAACAATAAAAGAGAGAGATGACGCCCGGGTTCTACTCAGACCTGCGTCCCTTTGCTGCATGTCATTCCCCCCACTCTCTCCCCTTTCATGTCTTCAGCTGTCCTATCAAAATAAAGGCCGAAATCTTAAAAAAACAAACAAAAAAACAGACAGACAGAAAGACAAAGGGAGACAGGGAGTGCGATGGACTGAAGCGTATGTTACTCACAGAGTGACGGCTGACTCATTATGAATGGGTCCAGCACCGGTCGAATGCACTTTGGCGGGTCAGCGGCGTTACACACGTCTTGTGTAGGCTATGAAATGTCTGTATCGTCACTGCGCTGCATTTTTATGAACTATGATATTCTGGCGGTTCACATCTCTCGCCAAGGTCCAGCAGGCTCCATCTCACACGCTATTAGCCTACTCAACGAACTGAAGTTAGTTGCATTTAATAACTTATAATGTGTTTTTCGCCGTGGCGGCCGCAATAACAGAGAGTTACCAGCGGAAACACTGGTACCAACACAGGTTTCCCTCTCATACTTAACAATATACAGCTGTGTTAATAACAATTAAAACTGTAGACAAATGTCAGCACTGTGTCTCTCCATGTTGCAGGTGAACCGTGTGTGCGTGAATGGGGGCGGGGCTGCGCGGAGGAGAGATCCAAACACAGGCACGGCTTTACAGAAGGAATGGGTCATGTAACGCGACATTAAACCATATCGATATAAACGACATCGCTTCGTTCGTGGAGACGTTAGGTGCACCGGTGCGACCTAGGAAAAATCTTAGTCGCACCCTTACAAATTTTGGTCGCATGTGCGACTAAATTGGTCGCACTCTAGAGCCCTGAACAAGTACAAAAAAGGGCATAAACGGGCCTCTGTCACTGCTTAAATTGTAAGTACAATCTTGTATGTGCTATGGGAAAGTTAACATTACTGCAGTGGTTTCAGATTATTTGAATCACACACTAATTGGGTTGCTGCATTACAGTAAAAGCACTTTGATGCCGGATGTAAGTATATTTTGCAACTAGATAGAGCAGTGTAGCATTGTAATATTTGTGTGTGGCGCATATATTTACATATTCCTTCATGGATTTAGGATTGAGTTGAAATTGAGCCCAGGAGTTTCTGCCTCTGGTGAATTTAATTTGTTATGACACTTTTCCTGCTGTAGAAGACTGAATTATCTTGCGTGTGCGCCTGCCCACTTGCACATTCACCCTTGGAGAAATTTCTCAAAGCAACAACTCATTTTCAATCTCTAAATACGCTGAAAGTCAGATAGACATTCCTGAACACATTACACACACACACACACACACACACACACACACACACACACACACACACACACACACACACACACCTCTATCTGCAAACAGGGCAGGTATGTAAGAATGGGTTAGTGAGAAGCATCTCCTCTCGCTCTGCAGGAGATAACACATTCTCCTTTAAACTGTCTCAAGGACTCTAAAAGGAGTGAGACAGAGAGAGAAAGAGAGCTACTCTACCACCAAAATGTGTCTGTTTTTAAAATATCTCTTGTGATTACACACCGAACAGTTTGTAGTCATTTCTTGTCATTTTCAAAGTGCACCCCAAACAGGGTTAAGATAAAGTTCTAAGCAGCTAGCCTAACTGCCTAACTACACTTATTGTTGTGCCATGCTGAGGCTTAGGACTTAACTTTAAATTCCAAGCAATAGCCTGGCTTGTGTAACATGGCTTCAGCAGCAGCTTCACACTGCTAATAAGGGACACCACACACACTTTTCTCCAAGGGGGCACATTTTAATGGCCCGTTTTTTTGTATTGGGAAGCAGTGCCCTTACCTGTAATACAGTGTGTGTTACTTAAATTATTATTATTATATTATTATTTCATTTTTGTCTCAAATCGTAGGCATCTCTCCTTGATGTGCTAGCTGCCTGCCCCCGCTGATCATCTTTCTGTTATACTGTAATTGTTATGGTGACTGGTCAATGTGTGGATTTGTGTTTTATTATGTGTTTATAACAAGTTCCCAATCATATTTTCAGCAAACTGTACATTGTATTACACAGTTGGGTAAAAAGATACGTTTCAATTCATGTTGATAAATCTGACTCCAGACTAACAAGGTAAAATTATCTGGGGTAGTCATTGTATGAGAAGAATGCAAATCATGTGATAACTTGCATCATCAAATTGATGAGTTTTCACCATAAACAGCCATAGACAGTATATAAGAATGGACCAACAGATCCCGTTGCTCTGGACGGAGACCAGTGAAGGCCATTGGAAGCACTTTTCCGGTGATGGCTGAGCGTTACTGCGCAGCCTCAAACTGAGAGAGACGACGTAAATGTGACGTGAGCAACCTGTCTGAAAGTTGAAAGTCTTCTGGTAGCTGTGCCAAGAGAAATCTCAATCATTCCAAATATTGCAGAGACGGAGAGCGTAGGTATATGTAAGGAGATAACATAGGCACAGGCTAATTATTGCTAACTAAAATGCTAGTTAACATTACTAATTACACGTAAACAGCTAATGTGAGACGAAACTGCCTGCACGTTTCTCCTGTACTATACGGTAATTCCTCTACTATACGACAGTAAGTCGCGTGGTTATGACACAATCGTTAGCCTATTTTTACAAAAATGTCTGCTACGGAGACATAACGTGAGGTACAAGGTAATGGAGCCTTTTATACATTGTCGTGTTTCTTTAGAAATAAACAACGGACAAATAGAGTCTTTAAATGCTTCAGATGTAAAGTTATTCGCTGTCAAAGTGGCGCCAAAATGAATGGGAGGTGATGGCTTATTAGCATCAAAATGGCGCCATAGGAGGTTCGCGGTCTGAGTAGAAGCTTACCCCCTTGTAAACAGCTACTGCAACACACATGAAGCTAGGTGAGCTAGCATCGGGCCGCATAGGGTCAATAATAGAGCGAAAAAGTCCGTGTAGGGAGGAGGTCAAGGTAGATGGATTGGTCAACAAAAAATTGCACTTTAACACAGGAGACCGCTGTTCATTATTTATAAATACATACTTTGTACGTATTTATAAAATCCATGTTAAGAAAGTAACTTTTATTAAGAACATGTAGCTAAACTGCCAGTTACGTTTTATATATCAGCAGACCAAAACATGAGCAAATCCTTCCTGCATGAGTGCACAGTGCAATGAACTAAAAACCTAACAATAGCCACTAAAATCTGCATTTTTTATGAATCCCGACAAGCTTGCCAGATTTCTTTGGAGATAATTAAATCCAACATGAGTCCAAACCTTTGCCTTTATTGTAGATCAGGCTGATTGAATAGATTTTTTTCCTGTATACCTTCATAGGCAGCAGGTATACTTGACTATTTTGTGCACTCACAGCACACTGTCTGCCGAGTTTTGTCTTTTCTGTTCTGTCATCATTATACATTTAATAAGGAGAAACACTAAAGTTATTAGAGTATAAGAATCGATTTTTGAAATATTGATTCAGAATCTTACAAGAATTGAATTCCTCCACCTTCATTATTTCTGCCTTTGAAGATACAGTATTACTATCAGTCACCTGCTGTTTTTTTGCCTCCCCAACTCCCTCACTCACTCCTATAATACATGGATTCAATGACAGGAAAATGGAACACACAAATATGAAGCAAAAATGTTATATGAAGCAAAAAATACACACACACACACACACACACACACACACACACTCCCTGCATGGATTCAATTGCCTCTGTGTTTGTAATTATGGCTCCGCAGGAAGTAGAACGGAGCACCTGGGTGCCCTGCAGTGGAATACACTCTAAGTGAACTCTGTATTTCTAATCTAGGAAATAAAGGTTGAACTACTCTTGTGCCTTGACAGTTACATTTTACTGTAATTCAAATACCACAACGGACCGTGTTCCAAATTGTTATGCTTTCCCAAGTAGCCAGTTTTGTCTGTAGAGTTAGATTTACTCATATACTACACAAAAACAGTGACATTCAAAAGATTACACATAATTAACACAACGGTTTTATGTTGCTGCTTATTTATTTGTTTGTATTTGCTTATTTTTTGCCTATCTAGCAATATGAAACACCTACTGTAATGTATTCAGTACAATAGAGAATAAGCCAATCTATACATAGGAATACAAAAAAGCTTACTTCTTAATGTTAAAAACAATTCTTCACATGTATTGTTTCCCATATGGCTGTCAAGACATACATACAATCCCTGCACAGTGTTATAGGGGTCTGTATCTACCCTTTACTTTTATTTTCTCAGTTTCTCTCATCCCCATTTGCCTTGTCCCTGAGGATTGAAGTTGATTTAATCAATAGTATGGGCAATGGCTTTCAGTTGGAATTACTTTGCCAGTCTATTTCATCAGGAAAAAATCTAATGTTTTGTATTTTCACTCTATTGCAGTTTTACTGTGTGTGCAATGTGTTTTTCTTTGTTCTTGGTTTCTCAGGAAGCAATTTTCCACCCTTTGCAAGCAATGTGAAAAAGATTAGTATAGTTTAAGTTTGTATACACTGATAAGCACTAAGAAAAAACAAGAAATATATATTATAGAAGAAGAAAGATGAAATAAAAGAACAATATCTGAAGTAAGACCCAGTTAAAGGGGAGTTTTATTTCAGCTCAGAGCCAATTTAATTCTACCTATGTAATGTTTTTTTTTTTATACAGAATGTGTAGCAATGCTAGCGGCATGGTGATGGCAATGCTGGTCAGTCGGCCCACCACCTTGGTCCAGACCAAAATATCTCTATAACTAAGATGGATTGCTGTAGAATTTTGACAGATATGCATGTTCCCCAGAAGATGAATCCAACTGACTTAGTGATCCCCTGATTTTTCCTCTAGCGCCATCACCAGGCTACTTGATGGATTGTCACACATTTTTGTACAAATGTTCATAGTTTCCAGAATCTTTAATGATCCACACATTTTCCCTCTTGAGCCACCATGAGGTTCACATTTGTGGTTTTGAGTAAAATGTCTCAACAACTATTGTATAGATCACTGTTAAATTTGGTACAAACATTCATGTTCCTCACAGGAAGAATTGTAATACGTTGGCTGATCAGATGGAGCAGTTCAAGGATGTCGAAAGCAACTCATTCGTTTTAGCATTAAAGGTTATTCTTGATCTTGGAAATAGTACGTAGACAAAATTATCTTAACGGTGCATTCATTGTTTCATTTACTAACTTTTCTGGTAGCATGCAACCTTATCTCAAGGTCTTCCATCAGCAGATAGAGTTGACTCATTTGTGACCAAGTTCCATGAAACTCAAACTCATTCAATTATTTATTTGTTTGCTTATTCATATATGTATTTATTTATTCACTCTCTTAATTTCCACCCTGGGTGCAGTTTTAGTCGTGAATATACACAGAGTTCATGACTCTGTAGAGCAGGGGTCACCAACACAGTGCCCGCAGGCACCAGGTAGCCCCCAAGGACCACATGAGTAGCCCTCAGGGCTGTTCTAAAAATGAAAATTGAATATTGATATTATCTGTTTCCCACCTTGTTAAGTCATTATTGATAATTATTGATAATGAGAAATCATTAACGTGATCAGTGTCTTCACATAGATGACTATCATTAATCATTAATAATCATATATAACTAAAGGCAAACTGAGCAAATGTGTTATTTCAGAAGAGTGTATCAAACTGGTAGCCCTTCGTATGACTCAGTACCCATGAAGTAGCTCTCAGTTTCAAAAGGTTTGGTGACCCCTGCTGTAGAGTGTTCTTTTTCCTGGTCTTCTCATTAAAGAATGGTGGATGCTCTGTCATCAAAGCCATCATGATGTTTAATTTCATTGCTGAATAGTTACATAGTTGCAGTATCTAGGTAGTTTTTTCTCTCTGTAAAGCAAAGCTTGATTATGATGATTATTTTTACAATAAGGAAAAGACTGATGTTGAGATGATCTAGTCAACAAAGAATAAATATATAAATACATGTGGTATTGTCTTATGTATCTTATTTACAGTGTCATTTCATTGCATTATAGCACCTTGCTGGAGACTGAATTTGATGAATTACAAACATGACAGTATGACAGTTGTACAGCTATTTAAAGCAGTCTGCTTTTACAGGTTTGGCTGTTCATTATCAGATGTTGACAGATTTCATATGAGTTGATCACGGGGCATGTCTGCAAATAACATCTATTTCCATTCATTAACTGAATTCAAATTGGACTTGGGACATATTATTTAGCACTTCCTCATGTACGGAGCAGTCACACTCACACTTGTAAGTACATCGCTCTTCATACAGACCTTTGAAAGTCCTCAGAGTGGAGACTTAAAAAGGCCACTTGGACTCTGTCAAAACTGTCAAGAGGAAGCCAGCTCACTTGTTTGTGCATTGCAGTTTCTGTGTATGGTGCTACAGGTGTGTGTGTGTGTTTGTTTGATATTTATTAAGATACAATTCCCAAGAGAAGAAGAAGGAGACAGAGGGGGGGAAAGGAAGAGAGAGAAACCTGAAGTCACACTGGAGAGGTAAAACAGCACAGCCCACAGTTGGAAGTAATAAGTTCCACTTCTGCACGGTACCTGTCTGTATATATTTGTCAGCTGAATAGCACTCCTATCAACCATGTCAACCTCAACATGGCTATAATTTGTTTCCAGTCAAAAGTCCTTCCCATGGACAAGATTTTGATTTTGTTGCGTTACAAATTCATAGAAATTATTTCTGACAGTAATAAACATGTAGCAGGAAATATACTTCATGTACAGAGTTATGAAAATACTTCAGTTTCTCATGCTCAGTTTGAAAAACACCGCACACACCACAGTTAGAAATACTGTAATAAGATGCTCCATTAGTTTGTCAGTGCTAGTGGCAATATGTAGCAGAAGAGCAAGAGGTATAAACTGGTGGTAATTGAATACCAGGATCCCAGTGGGAAGATGAAGGGTAGCCATGCTATTAGACAGAATTAGCCACTCTCTCCCACAGGAGCACACGTTTAGAAACTGTGCACAAGTGCTTGTGTGTGCGTATGTGTGAGGACAGGGGCGATTCTAGGATCAGACCTTTGGGGGGGCTCAGCCCCTAATGAGAATGTGACACGGACATAGTGCCTTGCAAAAGTGTTAAATTGGGTTCTAATCTGCGCCATGAAATTACCAACTTCATCTCTGGGGACTACCAACGTTAAACTTCACAACCGCACTCCTGCTCTCCCTCTGACAGATTAGATAGAGACTCAGCCAAAGGCGGGAGTCTGGCCGATTGGCCAACACTACATTTCTGTTAACCCTTTCCTTGACTGGGTTACAGGTGCATAGCATCGGCGACAGCCACACAGGATATTAAGGGCATGAATTTTGGCAGGAGGTAAATTGTATTATTTGAATCCACTCAGGTAATTCCTTGCGTCACTGATTGCCAAATACTAATGGATTGGTGTGTGTATGTGTGTTTGTGTCTATGCTGGCACATTCTAAAGAAGCTAAAATAGGTTGTCTTTTACTCCCAGTATTGAAAGCCTATAATTAGCTTGAGCAGAACAACATTACAAGCTGTTATGGCCAAGGGTGGATGAATGAATGGATTATGTATTTGGATGGGGTGCATGCTTGAATAGAGTATTTGATGGACATATTGTGTGAATGGAAGCTAGAGGAATTATTATGTAAATAAATGAATGAATGTAGAGGACTTGTATGTGGAAATTGATTTGCAAGTGAAACTCTGTGGTCTATAGCTGACATTGAAGCACTTGTCCTTTGAAAAACACACACTGCATTTGTTAAACATGCAAACATGCTGTATCAAGTCCAGCTTGCCTTGATAGCAATTTTTGATAGCAATTTTTAAAATCACAAATTATGTCAAAAGTCAGTTTTATCAATTAACACAGGTCTTCCTGGTGTAAAGGATAACTCTGGACACAATTACTGTTATTGTTACTGTTATCTGAGATGCAAAAGCAGTGTGTAGGCGCATAAAAAATGTTTCAGCAAAGGTTTTAGCTTGATAAAGCATAAACACGCCATCATTTTGTAAATCAAAATTAGGGTAAGCCAGACACAGGCACTGCAATTGAAGAGAGAAATGGCATGAAAATCAACCTTCTGTCTCTAGCAGACATACTGTATTGCTAACTTTAGCAGACAGTATACTATGGTAATGTAGTCTGGGTACTGGGACATTGTCAAATGATGGCAGATTAGGCTATGCTTTGTTGTCTCTCTTTTCTCTGTCTGTAGCTCTCTCATATAGAACTGCTCAACATTTCGTATGCCATATCTATCTATCTATCTATCTATCTATCTATCTATCTATCTATCTATCTATCTATCTATCTATCTATTGATCTATCTATCTATGTGTATATTCAGTGCCAGTGAATATGAGCCATGGCTTTCAAGTTTGTACCTCCAGCAGGAGGTGAAACATCTAAAGGCCTCTGAGCACTGGAAATATTTGACTTGTATTGATAGAGCAGGGCTTCTTATAAACAAAGGTGGTTTTCAATCAGTACAGACAAAATAGCTTGAATAGAGTGACAGATTGCAGAAATTCTGATTGTGTGCATGGAGTATTTACTGTTCAAGCTGTTCATTCATTCATGTTGATTTTAAATTTTCATGTTGCATTGAACCACATTTGCAATCTAACTGTACATTTAAATCAAAGCTGTCTTCAAATGTTGTGGGAGGAAGATGTTCTTCTATTTAATAAAGTGTATTATTTATGGTTAGTAATACATTTGTTTGACTGATCTTGTAAACAAGCTCACGCTTTGGATACATCGTTAAAATTAACAAACCAATCTGAGTTAGATCTGCTGAATTCTCACATTCTCGCTTTTATGGTTATACATCTCATTAAACATTTTAACCTAGTGGATGATAAAGTCTTTACTCACCATCTTTTTGGACCGCAGGGCTTCTAAAAGCTAAAGCCACAATTACAGAGACAGGGATATATTTTACAAACATAGTTAGAAGCCAGTCACTCATTTACTAGCTATTCTGATGCTGTTGTGGAAGCGTGAAGGTAGCAAGTTATTGAGCTGTGACTGAATTAATGCTTAATATGCCGGAGGCACAAGACCATTATAGAGAAGTGGTTGACACTTTGTCAAAAACACAAGTGGCTGGGAAATATAAGGCATATACCTAAATACCTGAAACTTAGATCACCTTTGCTTAGATAAGTGTTTATGGATGTCTCGATATTGTTGCTGTCGTACATGGGTTTGCAAACAACTTCTTTGTTTCAGAAGAAAGTTCTCCATTAAGGATATATGTTTTTTTTTCTTTCCAGGCTTATACTTTTTTGAATTGAGGTCTCCTCTGAGATAGAGAGAAGCCAAGAGCAGTGCTGGAGTGAAGAAAAAAAATGACAATGGAATATTTAAACTGTCAACATGCTGAGCAGTGTTTTGGAGAATTAAAGGCAAACATAATACACAGCCAATATGACAAACGCATGCTATTGTCTTTTTTTTCTTTTATTTGTTTTTATGAGTAATTATTGTTCAGGAAATGCAAGTCACTAGAGACCAATTTTATGTATATATTTTCATCAGAAACTGGAAAGAGTTGGTCTATTATGCAGTGGGTTTCTCAAACGGGAACTGAAGCAGATGACACAGCTATAATTTGGTCTCTCAGATGCTCCAATCGACAGTCTCAGCACACACTCTGCCTCTGTCACTGATGGAGAGTCACGACTTCTCAAGTTGAAGAAATATGCATGCACACAGCGACACACACACACACACACACACACACACACACACACACATTTGCAGAAACACACACATGCGCACACAACTTTTGCGTCTGTTTAAGCGTTCCGAATTAAAGAGCTTCCACATACACATTCAGATAACGCTCACACACACATAAACACAAACGCACACATAAACTTAAAAGACTCAGAATCATGAAACTACATAATGAATAGTAACTATTGGTATTTCCATAACGCAAAACATAATCCCTGATGAAAATTCAGACAAACAAATGAATTATAGAGGGGAAAAACAGCCACACACCAAAACCAGTGCAATAATGTAATGAATGATAATGTGAAGTAAAACAACTCGAGGTCTGCAGTTAGAGGAGGTAGTGATGCTCAAGGGCAATTGTGCATGCGTGCACACATGTGCATGTATGCATTCACTCACACACATTTTCACACATTCATTCAGTCTTTATGTATCATAAAAATGATTTCCTGGCATTATATGCCTTTAAATGTTCATCTGCATGCAGAGGTGGGTGTGTATGTGAATGTGTGAGTGTGCGTGTGTATGTAATCTAACGGTTTATGCAGTGAAGTTAGAGCTTATTAAAGGGAGTGTAAAGCAGAGAGACTGTAATTACCAAACATAAATGAGAAGCTCTCACCCAATGCATTAAATTACCCTGAGAGAGGAATGCCAGCTGATAATTGGACTTTCTCATCTTAGTGTGTGTGTGTGTGTGTGTGTGTGTGTGTGTGTGTGTGTGTGTGTCTTGGAGATAGAGAGCATGTGGAGATGGGGATGAAAACCATCTTAAGTTGAAAGATGTTGCACAATTTTGTACTTGCGTCTGACTGTGTGTGTGAGTGTGTGTGTGTGTGTATGTGTGTATATCTGATGTCCTTCCTCTCTGGGAGAAACTGTTAATGCTAGTCCTCTTGCACACTTTCAGAGTAATAAATCCGTTGACGCTCCAGTTGTGACAAACCATGGTTCACTTTAGGCTTCACCTCCCCTGAGTGTGTCTGTGTGTGTGTGTCTCTGTGTGTGTGTGTGTGTGTGTGTGTGTGTGTGTGTGTGTGTGTTTATATGTGTGAAACCCCAACACTGTGTGGAAAAAAAAAAAACATTGTATATCCACATGTATATATGTATGAATTAAAATGGATTGTGCCTTATACAGAATATTCCATGCATTCCTTTGTGTCTGTGTTTTCAGTGCAAGTGTGTGTAAGATTAATTGTGTATCGGTGTTAGTGCGTCAGCGGAAATGAGAGCTTGTTTGTCCCGGGAATATTTCTGATAAAGACTGATTGTCTATCGATATATGTGAGACCCAGCATTAATTCAGTTATGTGTGGCCGGAGATATGTATACCAAATTTGTGAATGTGTGTGTTTTTCCCTGTTGTGTGTCCCTAAGTGCATTTCCCTCCTCCTACTCCCCTCTCTTTCCTCTGCACTGTCCTTGCAGTGTCCTATCTGCCTCTCTCTTTCCTACTCTCTCGCCATCTCCATCTCCTGGCCTTGCTCTCTCTATCTCTCGAAGTCTTTTTTACCGACGCATCCCCCCCCTTAACACACACACACACACACACACACATACGCACACACACACACACACACCCACCCTCGTCTCTCTTCCTCTTTGCATTTCACTCTTTCCCTCCTTCCTTGCCCTCCCGCTTTCACTCTAACTTTCTGTACCAGGGGAATAACATGCTTCAGAGCTTTCAGATGGAGACAGAGAGTGTAGCTCCAATCAGAACTGCACCAGACCTTTTAAGTAAACACAGCCGCAATGTAATCACACATACATGCACACACACCCCCCGCCAGCAAAGTCTCACGGTCAAATGTACACACACAGGAACACGTACAGGGAGTTTTGCAAGGGAAACTACATGTAAACCTGAAAATGAATTGCTTTAAAAATCTGGAGCACAGTGCAGATGCCAGTACAGAGGGAGAAAGATGAAACAAACTGTCAGAGTAGAAAACTTGCAGCAGATTAGAAGAGAAAGACGGGAGAGAGGGAGCAGTTGGGCAAAACAAACAGAAACAGAAAGGACTTGCTGGAGAGGAGAGTAAAAAGAGAAATAAAACAAGGTAAACACACTTTAGCCAGACTGACCAATGTTAGTAGACAGAAACACAAAGAAGCAGTGGAATGGAGATAATGGGGATAGAAAGACGGGCAGTAAAGCAGACAGCACACAGAGCAGAGTGACAGACTGACAGAGGGATGAACCGACAGAGACACAGTGAAAGGGTTAGTTTTCTAAATGGGTCTGCTTGATAATTGTGTTCTGTGACAGCTGACAGTAGCGCCACTTAATTAAAGCCAAGCAGGAAATGACTATTTATAGAGGCTCTATCCCATCAGCACTAAATGACATGGTGTTTTATTTCCCTGCAACCAAGTAGCCGCAAAATGCTGACTTTATTTAATTCGATAAGTGTGTGTTTGGAGGGGAGGGGAGGAGAGTGGTGTGTGTGTGCGTGTGTGGGTCTGTGTGTTATGGTGGGGGGAGCCAATAGGAGGAGTCTGCCCAGTTTGGCGTGTAATCTGTACGAAATGTGTGTCCCTGTGTATAGGCAAGATATATTTATATAAAGAAAAATATCTGCATTATTATATAAATTTGTCCCAGGCAATTGAAAGCTAGCACTATATCACACACACACACACACACACACACACACACACACACACACACACACACACACACACACACACACACACACACACACACACACACACACACACACACACACACACGTACGTTTGTGGCACTATCTTTGTGGGGACCCGTCATTGACATAATGCATTCCCTAGCGCCTTACCCTAACATTAACCATTACAACTAAATGCCTAACCTTAACCCTTACCCTAACCCTAACCATAACCTAATTCTAACCCTAATCCTACAACCAAGTCTTAACCCTCAAACAGCCCTTTAAACTTGTGGGGTCCAGCATTTTGGCAACACAAAGCTGTCGGGACCCCACAAGTATACTGGACTCCCGGTTTTTGGACCCCACGAATATAGTTAAACAAGCCCACACACACACACACACACACACACACACACACACACACACACACACACACACACACACACACACACACAAACACCCATGCAGTCATGTCCCACGACAATGCAGTTTGACAACATTCTCCCTGACAGTTTGAAATGTCAGCCCCAAGTGTACGTCCAAGTGCGCAGATGAATATGTGTGTGAGTGTGTGAGGTTGTAGAGTCACCATTTCCTGAATGTCAGTTACAAAAACTATTCACGGAGGAATCCTGCTGCTTCCTTTTCTGACTGCCATGCACTGAATTGGACTTGAAGTGAGGGAATTCGAGAGACCAAAACACTCAATGGTTGGAGTTAAACATAACAAATATAAAAACAGAACAGGCTTCTGTGTCCAAGGATGCACTCAAAGCACTTTGCTATATTTCTGGGATTCCTTGGGTTTGTTTGTTGAGTAACTTTAAGTGACTTGCATTAAAAAATTATAACTAGCTAAGACTGGATGGTTGAGTTGATTTTATTGTAATGCCATGTGTTTATGCTTGTTTAGAGAATGTGTGAATAGAATTTTTAAAAAGGGCTGCACTTTGAATAGAGGCAGATTTTTTTTATTTTCCTTTGAAACGTGTTACAAGTCCAGTGCAAACGTTCAGTGCAATGCAGGAAGTAGTTTGCCCTTTATGTATCATGGTGTAAAATTAGGGTTTCACAACCTTGATTAGAGTGGTGGTTGTGCGTGTTATAAGGCTCACTTCTTGCCTGTCACAGGCCTGGTGTAAATGCTTATTTTAATAACTGTAACCCCAAATTCCTTATCTGTTTTAGTTGTCTTACCCTAACCTTTAGTTGTTTTACCCTAACCCTAATTCATTTGTCACAACTACGATAATAAATGATTGCAATGGTTGAAAAAATAGTTGCCATTGTTGACTACTGATATTGTGATAACGTTGGATTTATAGTCAGTGGACCAACCTTAAAAAAAAGCAGAGTTGTCCCTTTAACCTAAACACTCAACTGAATTTAATTTCTAACATAATATCATACATAGGTCATGGGTTACAGTCAGCCATTATTCTTCATGTGCTGATTCTTCTGTTTTCATTCAGTATTGAATAGAATATTACAGCCTTTTCTCCTTAAATTGGAGTTACATTTGGATGTCTTTTTTCCCTTTATCCAAGCCTGTTAATTCAGCTCGCCAGACATTTATTGTAATATGAAATGCTAAAGCTGAGTGTTGTGTTTAAGAACAATTGCAGCCATGTTAAAATACCTGTAGTTTTAAATATGAACCTACCTACAGTAAGTGTGTCCAACCATGTGCCTTTCCTCACTACTTTTTGTTTTAGAGATAATGGGCGAATTGCAAGACATAAAAAAATGGGATCAAGGATAAATTCTTCATCCTACTTGGAGGACTATACATCAATACAGCACAGCTCCTTTAAGGACTGCCAGCACTGTTGGCACATAAAGAACAGAACACAAAACCAGAACAAAACACATAAATGCCTGCCCGTTTCATCCAAACTACAAATTAATCTTTCGTTTATCCTGGTAGACTTTCTTCTTTAAACCAAATGACTAGATGTCCTACCCTCTAATACGACCCACAGTAGTGTTTTCCGTCCTTATATCTAAACCAGAGAACGTAATAGTAGCGTTTCTTTGATAACATTGTGAAACGGTCACTAACCCAAGTTTAGAAAAAGATCATAGTTTGGGTTTAAATCAGTACATTTGTTAGGTTACTTTACTCCCGGTTAAACAGTAACGTAGTTCCGTTTGTTCTGTAAAGTTAAAAAAACCTTGCTGTTTACTTTTTGGGTACGGGCCACAAACCCTGCAGTCTCCTGGGTGAAAGTCATGTATTTGTTTGACCTATCCCTCCTTACGCGGAATTTGGCGCTCTTATACTTTGTTACCTTACTACCTGCTTTGCTCCCAAAGTCATAATTGCTGCCTTAAAATGACTTATCGGGGCATTTTTGGGAGGAGGACAGTCTCAGCCCCACAGTAGTAAATGTTACTCGTTGTGTTAGAGACACTAAAATACTCCTTCAGCTTTTACGAAATGCTACACTGTCAAAGACTTGTTATATTCACCTTTTTGACTGTGTCTCTCTGTCCTCATGAGCCCTTCTTGCTTCCCTTTTTTTGCACAACTCTCATTTCCTTTCTATCCAATAAACACAGGCATTAGTAACAGGGCTCCTATTTCTATAAGTCATTTATTAATCAATGTGCACTTAAAGGGGTGGATTTTAAAGCTAAAGCCTGCTGTTTTGTTGTCAGAAGGAAAATCGGACAAATTCTTATCTCAAGAGTTCAACCTCATAGGCTCTGGAAACACACCGCCAGCCTCCACCAAACATGTCATCCATGACCCTCGTCACTGGTGGAGCTTGAAACCTTCCACAAAAATAGCATGCCAAAATTAACCCAGTTTACTACCCTGAATCTATTATACAATACCTACTCTTCAGAACTTGAAGGTCACATGAAACTAGCTGAGCAATTATTCCTGAAGTTCAAACAAAGCATGTTTAATTAGCATTCAGTTACTAAGCGACACAGACTTTGTTGGAATAAACTTCCAGAAGATCTTAGGCATGTGCCAACTTGCTACTTTTAAATCCAGACTGAAGGAATTTCTGTTTTCATCCTATCTATTGTGCTATTTTACATGTATACTCAAGGTACAATAAAATAGTGTTGTTTGTTAATTCAATGTACAATTAATTTCAGTCAATTATAATAGATATTCTTATAAAGCAGAATAGTGCTTCATGATTCATCACATAATATAATGGGTTTAATTAACTTTTTTTTTTTTTAAATCAAATGCCATCTAGAAATACCACAATTATTTTCTGTGTCCATGGTTACTAAAAAGTAGTTGGTGAATCTGTCTGTGGTAGCAACTTGGCAGAGGTAACGTAGGAATATTCATTGTTTCGTCTGATCCTTTCCAACCACACAAGAAATATCCATTTGAATAAACAATGTACAATATTGTACAGATACATGCAATATCATATACAAATGATGAAATTATAGTATATTTCACTGTATAATTACAGATCTGTAATTTCATAATGATCATTATGTGAGAAAAGAATTGTTATTAATGTGTTTGAATTTCTGTCATTAATAAATATTTCATTTTCTTTTTTGTAATGGTAAAAAGAGCAAGAGAGACATAGAAATCCCCACAGACTCCCTGCAAGTATGCTAACTGGCATGTCATTGAACACAATGTTGTTCACCTTCTTCACTGGGACAGGGAGGGGCACAGTTAGGGGGAGACTGGGGTGCTGCTAACTCATCTGTTGTTAAGTCTGCTAAAGGGGGCAGGGACAATGATTTAATATGAATATCTTGCTAAACGTTTCCCTGCACTGATTAAATGGTGATTAAATATTAGGCTAACAATAGTCTGTAGCTAGCTAGCTTATTTCACTATGGACATTAAGCCAACAGGTTAATACCATTCACAGACTACAGGCTACCCACCTTTCTTGGTTAAAAACTGGGTTACAGTTTAACACCCTTTCCTTTGTCTTTCCTCTCTCTCTTTTCGCTCTTTATTTTTTTGAAAACCAGATTTTGATTTAACATTACTTGGCAACATTGTGGTCACTGTAGTTCTGGCTGCTGCTCTACTGACTGCAACTAAACACCATCACTATGGCAGGACCAAACCATTGCATGCAGATACAGGGGGGTGATCGGTAAATATGGATGTTTACTTTTTGGTCAATGGGGATATTTAACTTTTACTGCCAAAAACAAGTAAAAACAAATAGATCATTAATTGTATTATTATATTTGAAATATATATACTGAATGATGATGGTTTAATACTTTTATATTAGTTTTTACCTATTTTTTGGGGCCCCTGTTAATCATGGGCCCTTGGAATTGTCCTAACTTTTCCCCCCTATATGGCGCCCCTGTCCATGTTACCAAGGGGGTAAGCCTTTCCTCGGATCGCAAGCCTCCTATGGCGCCATTTTGATGCTACCAAGCCATCACCTCCTGTTATCATTCCACTGACTGCCATTCATTTTTGCGCCACTTTGACAACGAATAACTTTATGTCTGAAGCGTTTAAAGACTCTATTTGTCCATTGTTTATTTCTAAAGAAACACGACAATGTATAAAAGGCTCCATTACCTTGTACCTCACGTTATGGCTCCGTAGCAGACGTTTTTGTAAAAATAGGCTAACGATTGTGTCATAACCACGCAACTTACTGTCGCATAGTAGAGGAATTACCGTATAGTACAGGAGAAGCGCGCAGGCAGTTTCGTCTCACATTAGCTGTTTAAGTGTAATTACTAATGTTAGCTAGCATTTTAGTTAGCAATAATTAGCCTGTGCCTATGTTATCGCCTTACATATACCTACGCTCTCCGTCTCTGCAAGATTCGGAATGATTGAGATTTCTCTTGGCACAGCTACCAGAACACTTACAACTTTCAGACACGTTGCTCACGTCACATTTACGTCGTCTCTCTCAGTTGGAGTCTGCGCAGTAACGCTCAGCCATCACCGGAAAAGTGCTTCTAATGGCCTTCACTGGTCTCCGTCCAGAGCAACAGGATCTGTTGGTCCATTGTTATACACTGTCTATGCATGTAACTGGGGTTTCAAATCACAGAAAGCAGCATTTCCAAGGAATATGCTAAAGAAAAAGTGTTCATACAAACACATTTACAATAATAATGGCTAAATCTATGTCTGTCCCTTTTTCTGATTAACTTGTCCTGTTTCTTTACTCCCTTTTTTCCATCTCCTCTTGTTGTTTTTTTTAAAAATTGTGCTGATAACACCGACTTGTTTGAAGTGGCAGTGATTCACAGTCATCAACACCTGCTTACTCAAGCAGTGCCGCCTGTTCTGAGTTCTGCTTCCACTTTACATTATCACCCCACCCATGCTTCTCTCTTTTTTCTTTCTCACTTTCTAACTTTCTTCGCTTTTTTGTTTTACTCTCTTACTCTATTACTTCTATTCTGCTGTTTTTGCAGCCACCTCTCACACTAACACGTTGTTGTTCTTCACTTCTCTGCTCACTTCCTTCCAGCCCTGGCGCCTCACTTATAACCGTTGCGTACACACAAAACAGGGCTTGAAAGGTGCATATGCCACTTTCTAAGCATAAATTGGGATTTATAAAAAAATAAAACTGGGAAAAATGGAAATGTGCGTACATTTACAGAAACCTTAATCTCTTTTTTCAATGAATTTTCATAATGGACTTGCAAGGGGCATCAACTAGTCCAAACTGATTGATTCAAAGTGTTAAGCAATTCCATTAATTGTGAAATGGTTATAAAAGGGATGAGTGTGCATACACACAATGGATTCTTTAGCACTGTTGGAGGCTTTTGCCAATGGCAGGCTTCGAATAGATAGGGTGTTCAGGGACCACAAGGATTTTCTGCCCCATTTTAAAGACTGGCTTATGAGTTGATCTTGATTCCCAAGAACAATTCTCTTGGAATTATGTGCTGAATTGGGCCCAACAAAGGGAATTGGTGGACAGATCAGGGATTTCCCATTGAGCCTTGTGATGCTATCTGTGTGGGGTGGTATAATTGGAATGACCCAGCAATACATACCACTTCCCTACACTGTGGGTGAAAGGGCAACATCAAAGTGCAATTTGCAGTGATGTGTGCTTTCCAAAATGTAACTGTGCAGTCGACTGCATTCATAATGCAATAAGGGCATCACACAAGAACAAACTTGCTTTTGTGAATCGAAAGCATTTCCATTCCATCAATGTCCAAATCATCTGTGATGCAAATCTGATTCTGACGTATGTAGTTGCTTGATGGCCTCGCTTAACCCATAAGTCATTCAAACTGAGACCAAGCAGTGTGGGGAGCAGTTCTAAAGTTGGACTTGTGCATGATGGTTGGCTACTTGGTAAGATAAGGCTTTTTTCCTCTGAGAGTAAATTCGACTAAATGAAAGTGGCGGAGAGCTTCTCATGTTTTACATTAGTAACATTTATTCACATAGCTTATCTATTTAAACTAGCTGAATAAGCTTCTTTTGTGTGAACATTTACAAAATGTTGATATCCAACACTTATTACACACAATGCACTTAAATTCCAGACTGTCCTCACCCACAAACTGACTGTATAAGTAAGATTGTGCACAATTGCACAATCTTACTTATTTCTCTCAATTCCACAGTGACATTGTCGATTGCCCTAATTTTATCCATTAGTGTTTGCAACACAGCATCAGTCAGGGCGCGGTGCCTGCACATGCGCAAACGGCTGAAAGGATGGGATATTAAGTGATAATCAGAATCTGAAAGTGAACCAAATGCATGTATTAGATAATAAATCATTTTTTAAATCTTACAAAGTCTTCAGTGAGTTTTAGTGTGAAAACAAACGTGGAATGTTGATTAGGTTTGGTGCACTATACATAGGGCTGGGCGATAAAACAATTTCGAAACGGGATCGCGATAAAATTCAAGCTTTGGACATATTTACCCGATAACACAACTGCCAGAGTCTGCCTTTTCGGCTTGGATGCTGGACACTCTCACATTCTGTTGTGAGCGTTTGAGTGGCCAGTGTTGTGTCGAAGTGCGTTTCCCCGTCAAATAGTGTTTCCCTCCTGTAAAAATGTGTAGCGCCAACATCCATAGTTATGGTTAAAGATAAGGTTTGGTTCAGGTTTAGGCAGGGGGAAACACATTTCAATGGGGGAACAGTCTTTGACGGCGAAAGTGGAGCTGAGGGCAACGAAAGTGATTGTGGACACAAACGTAAACTTGCGTTCTATCAAACTGAAGCCTTTGTTGATGAAAAGGGTTACATGACATCAGCTGTGTGGAAATGGTTCAGATTTCACAAAAGCGTTGGTGCCAACCAGGATGGGAAACACAAAAAATCTTTTCCATCACCTGAACAGGTACCTTCCAACCACACTGAGAGTTTTTTTTTACATTGAATAAGAAGTTTTAGGTTTACAAAATCAGAACAAATGTAGCCAAAACTGACTACTCACTTAGTTTGCACTTGTTTATTTTGCAGACACAAAAAAGGAAATCACAATTATAAGATGACTGTACGAGGAAAAGAGGGCTACTCTTAATTTTCTTTTGCCAGTACAGGGCACAACTGCTCTGTTGATCTCATGTGAATGTGTAATGTAAGTCCTCAATAAAAACATTGTGCTGAATATTGTAAAGCCATGTTTTATTTTTATTTCATGTTAATAAATTATATTCTGAAGTGTAATTAAACCTCTGGTATCTTCCGGCTTCAGTCAGTATGCACTTCGAACGGGCAGTATCAGCAAACAAATGATATCGTGATAAATATCCATCAAAACAGGAAAATATATCGTGATCACATTTTTTGCCATATAGCCCAGCCCTAACTATACACAAAGCCTTGGGCTGTTTACCTGGTCCACCTGCGGTCTCATCTTCAGCCATGTCTGTGTGCCCCCCCCCTCCCCAACCCGGCAACTGATGCTTCCCCAACAATTGATGGCATGCGCTCATCAAAGGGAGAGAGGTCCAGTCAGTGTCCCCGTGCCCCCACCAGTGACACTTACGCTCTGCCTATGCAGAGCTTTTGGCATTAACTTTGAGGTCGTCGCATCTTCTTAACCTCCAACATGGTTTGGCTCTCAGAGCTGGCAGCTGTTACAACATGTTGCCACTGAACAGTTGTTTTCTTGGCCAAGCATCCGGCCAGGCATCTCAATCTAACAGTCTGAGAAATTTCTCTCTTCAGATGTACACAATCAGCAACAGCTCCTTGATGTGCCATTTCTTGAAATGTGGGAGTAGCGCCACACTGAGATTGTTTAACTGAGAGGGCCCTTGGCTTTGAACACTGACAACCCTGTGGCTGGCTGTCTCTGCCATGCAGTGGGGGTCGTTCAAAAGTCACCATCTTGATTGGCAAATCAAAGGCATCTACAGCCAAGTGCTGTGCTGCAGATATATTTCATACGGAAGTTCTCTCCTCTATTAAGCAGAACCCCACTAGGCAAGGGTGTGACAAAAATGTTATAAGGGGGCTGGGGATATGACTAATTGTTCTCTACTGAGGACACAGAGGATGTGTTTTATTTATTTATTTTTCATGTTGAAAGCCTGATGTCTTGGCAACTGCTAGTTGTCCAAAACATTCAAACATTTGTTTTTAGACAGGGAATGTTTTGATAGGGAGGTATTAGCTTCTCAGGGCCTGTAATGTGTTGAAGAAATATTTGTCATATGATTTACATAAAAATGTGGTTTAACTTGCTCTCCTCATTGAGATGTCACTAACTCACAAGAGAGTAATCTAGTCCTTACTAGTGCGATTAACTCAAATATTACTCCTCAAAAGTCAAAAGAGCCATCAACAAACACCTCTACTTTATAGAGTGTGATATATTACTAAATCGTCATGCATCATTGGCAGTGACACCATTTCATTGATGGCACACTGCACCATATCTCAGCAGTTGATTAAAACTCAGCCCTGATTTTCTCCCTGTAGATGACTCAAGTGTTGCCAACACTGTTGTTATGATGCAGAACAACTGAAGGTTGTGACCTTGGCGAAGGACTGCAGCGCTGTAGAAGTATATGTGATTTGTTTCTGCATACGTGTGTGTGTGTGTGTGTGTGTGTGTGTGTGTGTGTGTGTGTGTGTGTGTGTGTGTGTGTGTCTGTGTGCAGCCCTGTGCACCTTTGAGCACACAGGAAATGTATCAGTACAATTCATAGCTTGGTACTATTAATACCCATTCACTCTCTGTTCTGCAAATTATCTATTTACTGCAGGGTGGAGGTGGTGGAGGGGTCTGAGAGTATGATTGTGATTTCAGTAATGCTTTCAGAATAAAGGAAAGGAAGGGAGGCAGAAATTGGGAGAGAGGGACAGATAGAGAACAACTGCAATAAGGTAAAAGGATGGGAAGATGAGTGCACAGAAAGTGAGGGGATTCAGTAGAAGGAGGGGGGAGACAGAAGAGAAAATAGAGGGGGATTGAAATCCTCCCGGGATGCACAAAGAGAGGAAACACTTAAGATGACTCAATTCATCACAATCACTGCTACGAAAAAGAGGAGGGAGAAAAATTAAGGGAAGATATGCAAAAAATAATAAGAGTATGTACTGCAATACATTAGAAAGACTGGAGTAAGTGTATAAAAATGCTTTACCAAAATGATCAGTGGGTGGCTTAAAATTAGGCTCTTATAAAATTTGATTTTGCTTTGGGGAGGGAAGAAGTATATTTTTTAGGGGCACAAGAGAAGTCACAGTCACTCTTTGCCTGTTTTTATTCGGTTTAGACTTAACATGTTTAATGGTGCCACACCTTCCATTACAGAAAATCAATACATGTGATACCCTCATTAAAACACAACACATAAGGCAGACATTTTGTTTTTGTTTTGAAATGGACTCAAAAATACAAACACAAAATTATTTACATATACAGTATTTTACAATGGTGTAATCATAGAATAATACTGTACATGTAAATAACCTATTCACTTGTAATCAAGGACCAAATACTACATTTTATTAGAGATACAAGAAAATGCATGCTATCCCTTATTTTAGAAATATAGCCTCATATCTAGCCATAGGACTCTTCATTTATATTTTTTATATCTTGTTTATGATGTTTTATAGTTTGGTGAAGCTGCTTGAAAAACCTTCTTTAATCACAGAGAACATTAGGTAAAGGCTAAAATATTAAATAAAAGAAAACAAAAAGACTCCTGCAGGTGTTGGAACTCCTGAAGCACTCGCAATCTTCTACTAATGGGTAAGTTCATTTAGTGTCCTTGCTGCATTAAGAAGATACTTTCTGATCCACTTAGCATTGAGATGTTTTTGGAAAACAATGTTTATACTTAACATAGTTTTTACATTATTTTCTTGCCGATAGAACATTTCTGTTATGTTTAATTGTAGACTAAGTTAGAGTTTTGGTACACTAAGGAAAAAGGGGCTTTGATATACATATAGTTCATTAATTTCTTGCAAATGTGTTAGCATTCAACTACACATTCAACTGACAGGGAGCAATATAAGCATCCCGCTGCAACTCTGACTACCTGTTAAATGAAAGTCTTTTTGTGGATGGTGCAATCAAAAGATTTTTGGTCAGTTTCATGACAATAGGATATGAGTAGATGGGAGACTTTCCTCACGGCAAAAACGCCCACATAAGTCGTTTGTTCAAGCAGCAATTACGACTTATATTTACGTTTATAGTGACAGCACCCACTAGTGGCCGTAGTAGTTATGACTGGAGCAAAGCAGGAAGTAAGATGACAAAGTTAAAGAGCGCCAAATTTCCACATGAGGATGTAGGTTGGGGTGGTGGATGGGTCAAACATAGACAGGACTTTCACCCAGAAGAATGGGGTTCAAGTCCTGTTTGAAAATAAAAGTAAACAGAGAATTTAATTTCTTTTCATTTCTTTATGGAACAAACGGAGCTACGTCATCTTCAGCATCACATGCTTAACCGGAAGTTAGGTAACTGTCGGTACACGATCTGTGCTGCCTGCACGAGCCGTCATGCACATGCGCGAACATCTTGCGCATGCGCATGACGGATCGTGCAGATGATAATCCTGTTTTACCTAGGATACGACACTGCACGATCTGTTCCACGCTAGCCTCCACCGGGAAGCTAATGTTAGTTTAGCTAACCGCTAGCTGACAGCTTGATTCAGTCTAAAATAACGTTAACTCAAACTTAACAATGGGAAAAGCAGGCTACATCTAAATTAAGACAACAATAACAATAAAGACAAGTATTGAGTGATTGTATTTTAAATGAGCACAAGCAAAGTAGAACTGACGTAACAGCTGTTATATATTTTAACGGTTATTTTCAGGTTTTATTTTGAGGGTCTTTTAAAGTTATTACATGCTGTCTCAGTTAGCCGAATTAGCTGTTAGCTAAACTAACGTTAGCTTGACTGTGGAGGCTAAACTACGACCGGAAGCATGGAAGAGATCGTGCAGTGTCATAAATCCTCATACAACAGCGCATGCGCGAACATCTTCCGCATGCGCAGAACGGATCGTGCAGGCAGCACGGATCTTGTACCGACAGTAACGTCTGATTTTAACACAAACCACAATCTTTTTCTAAACCTAATTAATTTGTGTTGGTGCCTAAACATAACAAAGTAATTTTTGCGCCTAAACCTCAACAAACTGCGACTGTTTCATAACGTTAACAACACGTTTAAAACCGTTACGTATCCTACCACCGCTAAGGGCTCTAATTTATGAAAAGCTCCTTTGGGTCATATTAGAGTGTAGAAATAAACGACCAATATTGTCGTATGGTTCAGAGGACTTGTGTAAAAACTGAATAAGCGAGTTATCCTACGACAGCATGAGGTAGGCCATCAACAAGGTATTTATATTGTGGCTCTCCTCTCAAGATCACTGCTGTAATTTATATGTGGTAATTCAGTGAAGGGAGATGCCATAGAAGCTGATGGTTTTAAAAGAGAGGACAGAGTCGATAATAACGTGAAAGAGGGCCTTTAAAGAGAAGTAGAAGGAAAACCAATTCAATGTCAAGTTCATCCCCTGTCTTTCACTGACAATAATCAAACTGTTCCTGACAAAATACCAGAATGACTCACTGTGTGACTGATAGAATATGTTGGGTTCATACCTGTACACACATCAGACAGGCTACACATACCTGTACTGAACTTCATAGGGACACAGTATTGTGGAGGTAGTTCATAACTATTTTCAAGAGAAAAAACCTTTATTGAACCACATCCACTCCTGAGAGCTCTCTTTCCCTCTGCCTCTCACACAGAAAGTGTATTGTAGAGAGAATAAAAAGAGAAAGAGTGACAGGCAGGTGACGAGGTTCATCCAACAATCTCCGATTAGCTTTATTAAAAATGTACCAAGGACAAACGGAGAAGAGGGCCTTGGATTTCTCGGGAGACTGCATGAACTCCGAAAGACTGGAGCTGTCTTTTAGGTTTGCACAGACCCAGGGTGTACACACACACACACACACACACACGCACACACGCACACACACACACACACACACACACACACACACACACACACACACACACAAACACAAGATAGGGAATACTGTTTCAGCATTCATTCTTTGAGAGGCAAAATGTGCCAAAGAGAGTTAGAGATGAAAAAAAGGTGAGGGAGGCAAAGGCAGAGAGTCCCAGAGAGAGATTGAAAGAGAGGAGGAAAGACAGTTAAAAAGCAAAGACACAGAAAGTCAGTGTGAGAGTGTGAGATGGGAGGGGAAGAGAAATGGTCAGGACGGAGAGGGGGGTGCGAGAGAACGATAGAGTCCTGGAGAGGTTAATTGGAGGTTGAGGCGTAATGATATGATTCAGAGAGATCATTAGCATTCCAGAGCTAAATATTAATGACGCCAGTGCTCAACTTCAGTCACAGGAATACAGCGCTACTGCAGGTGAGGCCCCAAAGACAGTCAGTGGAGAGTCAGAGGAATAGAAATGCAGAGTTTGCAGCACTAAGAACTATAAGCCATAAATGTTTTACACCATCGTTAACATAATTAGATGGAGGCTTTTTGTCTGCACGTGGTGGTTGGTACTGAAAGACTTGCCAGGGTAAATTAGAGAAGGCAGCTTTCCTAACCATTGCGGATTTTACAATAAAGTCCCAGCCCAGACAATAGGTTTCAGTATAAGCTTTGAACATGCTGATGTTGTACATGGTGGATATTGAGCTGAATGGCCCGGGAACCTCAGTGGCACTCACAGATACCGTGCTGAAGTAATTAATCATAAGCACCAAGATCAAAGTTCCTCTCTAGAAACCCTCGCAAATGGGACTATTTAGTGTTACAAGCACGCACGCACATGTGTTCACCTGCACACACGAGCACACACTTCTACAAATATCCCCTCCGGATGCAGCAACCAGCTCTGTATTGTGAGTTATTTATGGCAGTAGATTGACGGCCCAGGCCTTTGAATGTGTTCGGAGATGAGTGAACTACAGTAAGTGGCTTTGAAATCCACAGTGGCACAGTATTAAAGAATTTCTCCTATTAGTGAGCTGGCAAATGCTCACTGGAATGGAGACAGCTTACATGAATCAAAGCCGATATTCATTGTGCGTGTGGGTCTGTGTACACGCATGTACGCATGTGTGTGTGCGATTGCATCTGTTTCAAGAAGCCCTTTTAAAAGGGAATCTAGCAGGATGGAAGAAAGGATTGGGGAAAAAAGGCATTACTCTTGAGGTACCAACACAGGAGCAGATCTACAAAACTATTAATCTCTTCCTCTGCCCCGCTCAGCCCCCTCTTTTTATCTCTACCCTCTTTCTCCTCCTGCCTTCTTCTCCTATCTCCTCTTTTTTCTCCAGAGCCCTCCTCTGCATTTATTTCATTAATCCAACTCTCCTATCCTTTTCCCTTGCTCACAGATAGTCCATCTATTTCTTTCACTTTACATCTCCTAACTCTGCTCTGCTCCCTCTCTCCAATGTGTTCCCCCCACCCGCCCTTTATCACTCTTTGTCTCCATCATGACTTGCCTCACTCACTCACTCACTCACTCACTCACTCACTTACTCACTCACTCACTCACTCACTCACTCCTGCCCTCCACCACGTCCATATTTCACTCTTTTCCTCCTTCTTTTCTTCCTCCTTTTGACCTAATCTCCTCTTTGTTTAATCTTTATTTTTCTCAATCTTTTAGTCTCTTATTCTTTGTCTCTCCCTGGCACTTTCGATCTATAGCTCTTTCTATCTATCACTCTCTCTCTCTCTCTCTCTCTCTCTCTCTCTCTCTCTCTCTCTCTCTCTCTCTCCCTGTCCGTGTCTATTTCTCTCTCCCTCTCTCAGGTCTCGCTCACACTCTCTTTCTCTAACCCACTTTTGCACTGCCGTTGCAGAGATTCAGACCTCAGTCTCACATGTGGTCAAGGTTTCAAAGCCACAGTTCCCACCACAGGTTCAAATAAACACGTGCACATACACCTTAACTTGGTCGCAAACTCACACACACACACACACACACACACACACACACACACACACACACACACACACACACACACACACACACACACACACACACACACACACACAGCTACTAACTAACTCCCAGCAGTCGCAGCTGCAGTGGATCTGGCTCAGTGGCTGAGGCTGCATGGGGTTCCTTTGTGGGTGAGGAGCTCTACTGCAGCGACTCACTCTTCGTCTTCTATTTTTTTCCTTCCTTCCCTTTTTCCCTGTCTGTCTCACATGCCCACCCCTCCTCATCCCCTCCTCTGCCTTTTCTTGGCTCACAGGGCCCCACCTCCATCTACCCCTCATCCCCCTCTTTATCATCCTCCCACTTCTTTCCCCCTGCCCCTTTATTATCCTCCTCCACAATCAGCTTGGTTTGTGTACTGTACATCCAGCTGTCCTCTCCCACACCTAGCAAAACCCCTCGCAACCCCAACACCCCATTTCAGTCCTCTGACGCTCCCCTATACCATTCTTCATCCTCTCAAGTGTCACCCCCCCCTAAGCATTTACCCACCCACCCTTTGCCCTGTTGTCTGCAGAAAAGAATACACCTCTTTATAATACTCACTCTGCACCACCACTGGTTGTCATGTGTGCACACGCTCACATCCATCCTCATCACTTCCCTTTCGCACCTTGGCACCCACACCTTTCTCTGTACTGTATTTCAATATTAGCTTCATGCGCACACACACACACAAACACACATAGTCACACACTGACATGTTCTCTCCACCTCTTCCTGTTTGGCTACCCACCACACTTCTTATCGGGCCACTAGTTACACTGCGTCTCCAGTGATGCAGACATGTGCTGATGTATCCCTCCAATACTCCATTCTTATCTCCCGGAGGACTTTTTCTACCTTCATGCCTCCTTCCTCCATTTTCCCCCTGACCACCTCTTCCTCCTCCCATCACATCCCCCATTCTTCAGCATATACTCACAAACAGACAATAAAATCTACTCCCCCCCCCGACTGGCTCCCTCCTGACCTCTTTAATCTCATCCATTCTGTCTGTACCCATGGCTCTCTTTTTCTATCCCTATCGCACCCTAAACAAATCAGCCTATACACCAGCAGTTTAATAACACTTTTTGTAATGCTTTTTAAAGAAAAATAAATTGTAGTACTGTGTATAGCACGTTAACTTACCTATCAACTGTGACTCTTTTCTTCCAACTGTCAACTGTCTCAAATCGGCTATCCAACCATTACAAATCCCTGAGGCTGATATTGCCTGTCCCTTATTTACCCCCCCCACCCACCCCCTCCATCCTCCATCTTCCGTCCTCATTCCTGCAAAATTATATCCAATCATTCTCACTTTTCTGTGCTGAGGCCTTTGTAATGATAAGCTGCGTTAGTTGTTTTTTGCTAATTATCCTCCTTTATTTTTTTTCACGGGTAGTGAATCATTTCCTGGAAACATGACGATCACATTAATGAAACACAAGCAGCTCCTGTTTCCAATTAATCGTCCTGTGTCTGCGTGGTTTGGGCAGGAGGAAGAGGACACGTTAGGGGTAAATATATATGAAAAGATAATATATGAAGAGCATACGGACATACATGTTTTTTGGATGCTGTCTACAGTATGAATACGCACAAACATGTTAGTAGATAAGTTGGAGGAGATGGGAGGGCTAAAGACACTGTAACCAAAAGGTCAAAGTTCAAATCCAACAGCTATAGCTATATATAGCTAACAGCTATAGATCCTTCTGAAGAGCCCTCCAGCAAGACACTGATCTTCATGCTCCTTAAATTGTTAGTTGGTGTGAGACAGACTTAGAGAAACCTTTAAAGGCTTTGCTTTGTGCCATCTTGTCCCCTCCACTTGCCCATCGTCTCATTCTTTTTGTCTCTCATTGTCTCTTTGTCCTTCGTCCTCCCCCTCTATGCTTTCACCAGACACAGGCTTTCTTTACCTCTGCAAGTGTTGCATTATTAATTGACCTGCATTGGCCATACAGTAGAATTCAAAAAAACATGCACACAGATACTCACAATTGCATTAGCACTTGCATACATATGCATTGCCATGTCCACATGTCTGTTGTGCATGTGTTTTTCTTTTACATGTTATTGTTGTTTTGTATAGAACATGCATATATTCTATCTGATCCTGTTATACATGTTAAGCTAAACCTGGGGCAACTCCCCTCTGAGGCTTCACTATTACCCCAGTCATGATCACAGCTCGGCTCCCTGGCGTGCATCATGTGCCTTTGCCTCCGTCTGCATATCTTTGTTTGATGTCTACCCTGTGACTGTGTGTTTCAATATGTGTTTGTTTTTGTGTGCCTTTGTTGTTATCTTTGTACTACTCTGGCTTGTTGTGCATGTGCAGTGTTAGCCTGTGTGACCGATACATATGACCTGTACAGTAAATGTCTTTAGTGAAATATAGCCCTAGACAATATGCTGTCATAAAATGTTTCATAAAAGCAACATGATGTGATCAAATCATCTGCTAATATGTTCCAGGCAAAGAGACTGGTAACTAGGAGCTTATCTCAGCTAATAGCGGCTGTCGTCAGTGCCAGTTGCTGCACACTAATTACTTTTGTTGCTTTGGTTTAATTTTATTATTTGGTAAAAAGGAATATATTTTATAGTATTTAAGTGTTTTGTAATCAGGCTTACACAGTTTCTTGTGCATTTATCCCAACACAGAGTTCTGTTATTTTACCAATTCTGAATATAAAAGAATTATGGATTTAAACATTATATAATCAATGAGTCACTTTGTATGTGCAAATTACTTCAATTTTATTTACCTGACTGCTTTACGATTGGTTATGGAGATTTGCGATTTTCATGCCCTGTTAGCCAAACATGAGTGTTTGAATATGTGACAGATACACAGAGTTAAAGCGTTTTATCCTCATTGGTCACGGCCGTAATCTTAAGTCTTGTGATTGGATACGGAGATATTGCTGAAGTGCTTTAATTGCTTGAAGGGTTTAACGCATGTGTATTTTGGCCACAAGGGAGTTTCTGTGTGTGTGTGTGTGTGTGTGTGTGTGTGTGTGTGTGTGTGTGTGTGTGTGTGTGTGTGTGTTTGTGTGTTCAGCGCTAAAGTCAGTTCTTTTCTTATCCAGTTTGTTATCACATATAAACACCTCCCCACTGGCCCGCCCACACAAACAAAAAAACACACACACACACACACAAACATGAGCACACACACACTAACACAGCGGTAAAGAAAAAAAAACACAACAAAGGAAGATAAACAGTGATTATTTACAGTGATTTATATACTCAGATGAAGAGGTACATCACACACCCACACTCACACAAGTGTCACACAAGCCTACACACACACACACACACACACATGCAAAGTCATACGCACGCATGCATGCACACCACCTCATTGGCACAAAATACAGGTACATACAGAAATCCAACAGCAATTGGTGTTATAAATATAGAACATTTCAACTAAAGTGCTCACATGCAAACACAGGATACAGATGAGGACATGCAGTGAATAACAACCCATCTGATTGACAGATTGGTTTACCAGGGCGATCTAATGTCCTCACTTTCACCTCACTTCCCTCTCTACTCTTTCCTTCACCCCTCTGAGAGTGATAGAGCACTCCCTCAAATATAAATCAGTAGAATCGCACCACGTCAGAAGTCTAACTCTCCCCTGTAGTCTCATCCATCACCAACATATCCTGCCTACTACTCTGTCTCCATCTGTCTGTCTCCTTGGTTTCTGCCTCTTCCTTCTTTGGCCACGTCATATCTAAGTGTTTTCTTGACTTATGTCACTAATATGTGCCAAGTACTAGGGAAGCACAGGGAAATCTAAAAACCAAATGAATCTTCCCAAAGACTGTTTAGAAAGTAAATCTTATAGGCCTGTCTGACTGCTGACTTCTGTCACGTTGTAGTGTTGCTGCCAAGATTGTACTAAAACTCTGCCTCCCAGCATATTTTAAAAATGAGACTGACCACCGCTAACTGTAGCATGGACAGCGATGTAGAGCTGGTAGTCCGAGCTAACCAGCCACTCTCAGATTCTCAGTGTCTCCACTGGAAAGACAGGGAGACTCATGGAGCTTTGACTATCACTGGAAGCACATTTACTCTATGGCTCTTTGAGAGAGTTACTGCACAGGTATCTCTGTTGTAGCTGGGCATTAGAGCCTCTCCGGTCTGTGTGTCTGTGGGGAAGTTTCAGTGCATCGCTGTGGCCCCGCTATTCATTACTGTTAACCTCACTTTTCATCAGCCCTAAATATCTTGTTAAGCTCTGAATATAGCACAGTTGTCTGTGGGTTCAAGGGTTTACTTTCACTAAGGAGGAATACATCTCATTCATGGACAACGTTGTTTTTCCGTTGGCGCTAGTCAGGTTTTTTTTATGCTATTGCAATTAGGAACTATGTTAAGGTGACCAGATTTCTGAGACAAAATCCGGGGACATTTTCGGCTCAGGAGCGTAAATACCTCCAAAAAAGGTAATGTTTTTATCTTTGTAAAACTTAAAACAGGGACACTGCCCCAGGGGCATCACAAGACCTAGAGCTGCACTGGGGCACAAGCCCCACTAGGGGGGTCCATGGGCATGCTGCCCTGTAAGAACATTTAGTCTATTTTAACATTTAAATGCATCAATCTGGTGCACTTCTTCTCCGGGAACCATCACCTTATCGTGGTGGAGAGGTTTGTGTGTCCCTATGAACCTGAGGGCTGTGTTGTCTGGAGCTTTGTGCTCCTGGTAGGGTCTCCCAAGGCAAAGTGGTCTCAGGTGAGGGGCCAGACAAAGAATGGTTCAAAAATCCTATGAAAAATCGAGGAAGGGATGAAGTGACCCTGCCCGGAGGAAGCCCGGGGCCCCCGTCTGGAGCCAGGCCCAGATGGAGGGCTCGTCAGCGAGCGTCTGGTGGCCGGGTTTGCCACGGAGCCCGGTCGGGCACAGCCCGAAAAAGCTACGTGGCGGACATCCCTCCATCCCATGGGCCCACCACCTGTGGGAGGAACCGCTGGGGTCGGGTGCGCTGCCACATGGGTGGCAGTGAAGGTCAGGGGCCTCGACGGACCAGACCCGGGCAGCAGAGGCTGGCTCTGGGGACATGGAATGTCACCTCTCTGTGGGGGAAGGAGCCGGAACTTGTGCGGGAGGTGGAGCGCTACCGGTTAGATCTGGTGGGGCTTACCTCTACGCACAGTCTTGGTTCTGGAACCATACTCCTGGATAGGGGTTGGACTCTTTTCTTCTCCGGAGTTGCCCAGGGTGTGAGGCGCCGGGCGGGTGTGGGGATACTCACAAGCCCCCGGCTGAGCGCCGCTACGTTGGAGTTTAACCCGGTGGACGAGAGGGTCGCCTCCCTACGCCTGCGGGTTGTGGGGGGGAAAACTCTGACTGTTGTTTGTGCATATGCACCAAACAAGAGTTCAGAGTATTCGGCCTTCTTGGAGACCTTGAGTGGAGTCCTGCATGGGGCTCCAGTTGGGGACTCCATAGTTCTGCTGGGGGACTTCAACGCGCACGTGGGTAATGATGGAGACACATGGAGAGGCGTGATTGGAGGAACGGCCTCCCTGATCTAAACCAGAGTGGTTGTTTGTTGTTGGACTTCTGTGCTAGTCATGGATTGTCTATAACGAACACCATGTTCGAACATAGGGATGCTCATAAGTGTACTTGGTACCAGAGCACCCTAGGCCAAAGGTCAATGATCGATTTTATAATCGTTTCATCTGATCTGAGGCCATATGTTTTGGACACTCGGGTGAAGAGAGGGCGCGGAGCTGTCAACCGATCACCATCTGGTGGTGAGTTGGGTCAGGGGGTGGGGGAAGACTCTGGACAGACCTGGTAAGCCCAAAGCGGGTAGTGCGGGTAAATTGGGAACGTCTGGAGGAGGCCCCTGTCCGACAGACTTTCAACTCACACCTCCGGCGGAGCTTTTCGTGCATCCCTGTGGAGGCTGGGGGCATTGAACCCGAGTGGACAATGTTCAAAGTTTCCATTGCTGAAGCTGCGGTGAGGAGCTGTGGTCTTAGGGTCTTAGGTGCCTCAAGGGGCGGTAACCCACGAACACCGTGGTGGACACCGGTGGTCAGGAAGCCGTCCGACTGAAGAAGGAGTCTTTCCGGGATATGTTATCCCAGACGACTCCGGAGGCAGTTGCAAGGTACCGAGAGGGCCCGAAGGGCTGCAGCCTCTGCCGTGAAAGAGGCAAAGCAGCGTGTGTGGGAAAAGTTCGGAGAAGACATGGAGAAGGACTTTCGGTCGGCACCAAGGTGCTTCTGGAAAACCGTTCGCCACCTCAGGAGGGGGAAGGGGGAACCATCCAAGCTGTGTACAGTACGGATGGGACGCTGTTGACCTCAACTGAGGAGGTAATAGGGCGGTGGAAGGAGCACTTTGAGGAACTCCTAAATCCGACTAATCGCCCTCTATGGTAGAGGCAGAGCTGGAGGATGAGGGGGGATTGGCATCAATTTCCCTGGTGGAGGTTGCTGAGGTAGTTAAACAACTCCACAGTGGCAAAGCCCCAGGAATTGATGAGATCCGTCCAGAAATGCTTAAAGCTCTGGGTGTGGAGGGGTTGTCTTGGTTGACACGCCTCTTCAACATTGCGTGGAAGTCTGGGATGGTGCCTAAGGAGTGGCAGACCGGGGTGGTGGTTCCCCTTTTTTAAAAAGGGGGGGACCAGAGGGTGTGTGCCAATTACAGGGGTATCACACTTCTCAGCCTCCCGGTAAAGTCTACTCGAAGGTGCTGGAAAGGAGGGTTCGGTCGATAGTCGAATCTCAGGTTGAAGAGGAACAATGCGGATTCCGTCCTGGTCGTGGAACAACGGACCAGATCTTTACTCTGCAAGGATCCTGGAGGGAGCCTGGGAGTATGCCCAACCAGTCTACATGTGTTTTGTGGATCTGGAGAAGGCGTATGACCGGGTGCCCCAGGAGATACTGTGGGAGGTGCTGCGGGAGTACGGGGGTGAGGGGGTCCCTTCTCAGGGCCATCCAATCTCTGTACGACCAAAGCGAGAGCTGTGTCCGGGTTCTCGGCAGTAAGTCGGACTCGTTTCAGGTGAGAGTTGGCCTCCGCCAGGGCTGCGCTTTGTCACCAATCCTGTTTGTAGTATTTATGGACAGGATATCGAGGCGTAGTCGGGGTGGAGAGGGGTTGCAGTTCGGTGGGCTGGGGATCTCATCGCTGCTTTTTGCAGATGATGTGGTCCTGATGGCATCATCGGCCTGTGACCTTCAGCACTCACTGGATCGGTTCGCAGCCGAGTGTGAAGCGGCTGGGATGAGGATCAGCACCTCTAAATCGGAGGCCATGGTTCTCAGCAGGAAACCGATGGAGTGCCTTCTCCAGGTAGGGAATGAGTCCTTACCCCAAGTGAAGGAGTTCAAGTACCTTGGGGTCTTGTTCGCGAGTGAGGGGACAATGGAGCGGGAGATTGGTCGGAGAATCGGCACAGCAGGTGCGGTATTACATTCAATTTATCGCACCGTTGTGACGAAAAGAGAGCTGAGCCAGAAGGCAAAGCTCTCAATCTACCGGTCAGTTTTTGTTCCTACCCTCACCTATGGTCATGAAGGCTGGGTCATGACCGAAAGAACAAGATCCAGGGTACAAGCGGCCGAAATGGGTTTCCTCAGGAGGGTAGCTGGCGTCTCCCTTAGAGATAGGGTGAGAAGCTCAGTTATCCGTGAGGAGCTCGGAGTAGAGCCGCTGCTCCTTTGCGTCGAAAGGAGCCAGTTGAGGTGGTTCGGGCATCTGGTAAGGATGCCCCCTGGGCGCCTCCCTAGGGAGGTGTTCCAGGCACGTCCAGCTGGGAGGAGGCCTCGGGGAGACCCAGGACTAGGTGGAGGGATTATATCTCTAACCTGGCCTGGGAACGCCTCGGGATCCCCCAGTCGGAGCTGGTTAATGTGGCCCGGGAAAGGGAAGTTTGGGGTCCCCTGCTGGAGCTGCTACCCCCGCGACCCGACCCCGGATAAGCGGATGAAGATGGATGGATGGAATCTGGTGCACTTTGAAGAGAAATTCATAGGTAAGACTTGATTATTCTTATCTATGGATGAAAATACTGTATTTGTGCTGTAGCCTGAACTATTTTGCACTTCAGAATTTTAACCATGCACACACAGGTTGAATAGTTTTTTCTTCATATTTTTGCATTAATGTCACTAGGAAGCATACCAGTATAAATATACAGTGGGGCAAAAAAGTATTTAGTCAGCCACCAATTGTGCAAGTTATCCCACTTAACAAGATGAGAGAGGCCTGTAATTTTCATCATAGGTACACTTCAACTATGAGAGACAAAATGAGAAAAACGATCCAGAAAATCACATTGTAGGATTTTTAATGAATTTATTTGCAAATTATGGTGGAAAATAAGTATTTGGTCAATAACAAAAGTTCATCTCAATACTTTGTTATATACCCTTTGTTGGCAATGACAGAGGTCAAACGTTTTCTGTAAGTCTTCACAAGGTTTGCACACACTGTTGCTGGTATTTTGGCCCATTCCTCCATGCAGATCTCCTCTAGAGCAGTGATGTTTTGGGGCTGTCGCTGGGCAACACGGACTTTCAACTCCCTCCAAAGATTTTCTATGGGGTTGAGATCTGGAGACTGCTGAAAGACCCAGCCACGTTTCATCTTCAATGCCCTTGCTGATGGAAGGAGGTTTTCACTCAAAATCTCACGATACATGGCCCCATTCATTCTTTCCTTTACACGGATCAGTCGTCCTGGTCCCTTTGCAGAAAAACAGCCCCAAAGCATGATGTTTCCACCCCCATGCTTCACAGTAGGTATGGTGTTCTTTGGATGCAACTCAGCATTCTTTTCCCTCCAAACATGAAAAACGAAAAAGTTCTATTTTGGTTTCATCTGACCATATGACATTCTCCCAATCCTCTTCTGGATCATCTAAATGCTCTCTAGCAAACTCCAGATGGCCCTAGACATGTACTGGCTTAAGCAGGGGGACACGTCTGGCACTGCAGGATTTGAGTCCCTGGCGGCGTAGTGTGTTACTGATGGTAGCCTTTGTTACTTTGGTCCCAGCTCTCTGCAGGTCATTCACTAGGTCCCCCCGTGTGGTTCTGGGATTTTTGCTCACCGTTCTTGTGATAATTTTCACCCCACGGGGTGAGATCTTGCGTGGAGCCCCGGATCGAGGGAGATTATTAGTGGTCTTGTATGTCTTCCATTTTCTTATAATTTCTCCCATAGTTGATTTCTTCACACCAAGCTGCTTACCTATTGCAGATTCAGTCTTCCCAGCCTGGTGCAGGTCTACAATTTTGTTTCTGGTGTCCTTTGACAGCTCTTTGGTCTTGGCCATAGTGGAGTTTGGAGTGTGACTGTTTGAGGTTGTGGACAGGTGTCTTTTATACTGATAACAAGTTCAAACAGGTGCCATTAATACAGGTAACGAGTGGAGGACAGAGGAGCCTCTTAAAGAAGAAGTTACAGGTCTGTGAGAGCCAGAAATCTTGCTTGTTTGTAGGTGACCAAATACTTATTTTCCAGAGGAATTTGCAAATAAATTCATTAAAAATCCTACAATGTGATTTTCTTTTCTCATTTTGTCTCTCATAGTTGAAGTGTACCTATGATGAAAATTATAGGCCTCTCTCATCTTTTTAAGTGGGAGAACTTGCACAATTGGTGGCTGACTAAATACTTTTTTGCCCCACTGTATATTCATATTTGTAAGTGGGATTGTCTGGAATCTGGCAATATAATAACCATTATGGTGGGATACACTGGCTAAGATATTTACAAAAATGTCTGTGCTGACATAAATAATTTACATGAGAATATATTATAATTTTGTCCCAAAGCTGAAGACCATGTAGAAATTTTGTTGCAATTGCAAAACCAGATTACCCGGGTACCGCTTGTTGTACCGATGCATGTGTTGAGTGAAGAGTTTGTGAAATATTAATGGTAATTAGTAATGGTGTGCAGAGATTTATGTAGAATGCATATGATTAACATTTTGTTAACATTGTGTGTTAACAAACGTGTTAACATTAACATTTCATGTAAGTTCAATGTTAATTTTCTTGCAAACCTGGCATTAATATCATTGGAAAGCTTAGATTCTGGTTGAGGTGGTTGTGCCAGACTCACACCTTTGGCTGAGTCAGAGGGAGAGCAGGTGTGTGGTTGAGAAGAAGTTGGTAATTTCATGGCGCAGATTAACACTTTTGCATGCACTGTATCCGTGTCACATTCTCATTAGGGGCTGAGCCACCCTAAAGGTCTGATCCTAGAATCGCCCCTGCTGCTACTTCATACTTGTACTCCACTACACCTCAGAGGAAAATGTTGTAATGTTTACTGCACTACATTTATCTGACAGCTTTTGCTTTATTGCTTCACGCTGGGCTTGTTTCTGCAACAGCTCATTGAGTATCGGATACAATTAAAACTATTGAGGAAATATTTTCCTTTTACATTGGTCCAGTATTAAACGAGATCGCAGTCGGCAACGGCGAAACAAGCTACAATGTAAGTTATTGGACGTCAATTGTCCAGCTTGTATTTACGTTCATAAAAGTGCTCATTTTGCCGCTGACAGGCTCAGATTAATATTCTAAGTGTCTGACAACATTATGGAAAGGATTTCTAAGGAGGTTGATCTTTCTGTTAGAGTAAGATCCTTTTTTTAAAGATAAAAAAAAGTCCGCAAAATTGCGTTCGCTAAACCCACCAGACTTCATGTAAATAAACAGTAATTTTAGCATCGTAAAATATGGACATTCTAGAACATATCTGAGCTCTGAGCAGCGCTTGCTCTGGCTTGAGATTGCGCGTGTAGGGTGCGCGAGTCAGCGCGACTATATATTTGGTCAATGTTTTCTTTCTTTCTTTCATTCCAATTTCGTGTCTGTCAGTCACAGTGAAAACCGGGGACAGCTCCACCAGGGACGTCTAGTCACCCTAAACTATGTGTAAGAGGCACAAACTATATTTGTCTGCCTTTTATACTTGGAACAGCAGCTGCTACCATAGTCTGGGGGGGGGGGTCAATGTACGTAATACAGATCCTTGCCTATTTCGTAACATTTAGGTAAGAGGGAGAGAATCGGCCTAACCGAACTTACACAGCAGAAACCTAGGCTACAAGCTAATTTTAAGCAGAAAAACATGTGTTTTGTTGGGAAAAGAAACCATCTGTAATTTAATGTGGTGTTGTACAGTACTGTACATTACAGACACAATAGAGAAGCTGCACATTGAAAGCCGCAGACAAAACAAGGTCAAAGTTGAAACTGATTGAACTTTGAGCTCAGCGGTGTGCAACGTTCAAGGTAGCGCTGCTGTCAGATGCAGCATTTTCACTCTGTCCATAAGAAATCAATAGCTCCTGCCAATGCAAAGTGATTCTGTCACTGATAATGTGTAGAGATAATAAAGCTAATCTAAAAAAAATGAGTAACTTGAGACAACCTGATACTTTTCAACTGTACCTCAAGATCTACGACAGTTAGGCTGGGTATTATCTTTATTATGACTATTAGAAAAAAATTATAACACAAAAATCTGGATGAAACAGGTAAACAACACTTTCCAGGTTCATGCAGACATAAGATCTGTCTGAAATTTGGTTTAATCCAATTTGCCCTTTTAAAAAGAATATGGGTATTTTTCTGTGAAAAACAATAATAACTAAAAATGATAGTAAAAACAAATATGGTTTGTGTAGCTCAGAGCACAAGGGTTGTACCAGGTATTCCCAGTCTCTGGTTAGGGTTTGTCTACTCTGGATCAATGGAAGTACATTTCCAGGTTAAATCTGATATCTGGCGCATAGCTCACACGTAGGTGCTATCTGCTCTCTGTGTGTTGCCGTTCTCAAAATCCCTTAGCTTAACAACAACAACCTTCGAGCTGATAAGCTACACACTGAAAATGGCAAGTTTTTAAGAAAGTAAAGATCTGACTCACAGCCATGGATAACATTTTAGTCGTGAATTAAAGGGCTACTTCACCGATTTTCATTAAGCTTTCTATCAGTAGAAACCTGGTAGTATTTTCGAATGACCGTGCTTCCCTCCCTCATGTCCCCCTGAGACAAGAGATCTCTGTATTGTGGGTCTGGAAAAAAACTCTGATGATGCAAAAATCATCATTTTGTGTCATCGGAGGCTTTTTTGGCCAGAGGCAATAGACTGCAGCCAGTAGCAGCTAGTTCCGCATGTTTTCAACCCGCCCATAGGGGGTGGGACCCAGAGATGTTCACAAGCCATTTTTTGGAAGTCCAAGTCGAGTCTCAAGTCTTTGAGCTCGAGTCAAAGTCAAGTCTCAAGTCTTTGAGGGGCAAGTTCAAGTCAAGTCTCAAGTCTCTGGCCATCTGATCTGTCCCTAACACTGTATTGTTAAATCTTATGAATTCAAAGCATGTCCTGTAGCTACCATCCAGACAGTACAGTATTAAAATAAGTTTTAGGATAACTTTATGGGGTCTACTTAACAGATCCCTCTAGCCCTTGGACCTGGAGAAATATTAACCTAAGTCTGTCACATCATATGGATACAACTATAAAGATACAATTTGCCTGTTCCCAGCACAACACTTTGCGATGTACCTGTGACGATGCTAAATGTAACGTCTCTTTCACTCAAAAAATGTCTAATGTCGAAGTGGAAATCAAGAGAATAGTGGCAGCGCCACACCAGTTACAGGACAACATGCGTCTCAGTGTCAGTCCAAATTACGCATATATATAAGCAGTTTGAACTCACTGATGTAATACCATTTATTTTCTAAATGTTAGTACGCTCAGTGAAACTGAGTCCAGCGTGAGGGAGATCCGACTCAGAGGAGGAGAGGTTAGTGAGGCCAGCATCTCCACGGCAGGTGACAGTGCGCACGGATAAGCTGCACCATGCATGGATGAAAAAATGAAATAGTAAATAGGACTATAGTAACAGAAATAAGTGCAGAATTAAAGACAGTCAAGACGGCCCAGTGTTTGGTGGACCGGGTACACCTTGTTCACTTAATAGCCTACAAATCATCCACGGGATCAATTACGCATCACATGAGTTTGCCCACCCGACACAGCATTTGTTCTGGGGAGATGGATCCATGCGTCCCGCCTCCTATGCACCATGGATGTCTGAGCCTCAGCAACTACTAACTATAAATATACAATTTGCCTGTTCCCAGCATTAGCACAACACTAAATGTAACGTCTCTTTCACATTAGCGTGTGAGTGACTGACCTATTTGGGTGCGTTTTGAGATGCCTGATGAAGTTCGCTTACTGCCACTGTTTACAAAGTTATTGAAAGTAAAACTAATGACAAAAGGCACAACTCCGGGAGGACTTGGTGTCGCAATCGTCAATGCATTTTTTGAAATATGAGTGCATGCACATAAGGCAGCACATGCGTCACGTTGCACATTATGGCAAAGGGCAAGGGACATGCAGCTCGTCATACGTTTCCCCAACGTATATGCGCCAATAAAAGAAAATATAAATACATGAATAAATTTAGATTTAAAAAGCAATAATTGCATGAAAACAGGTTGTTGACGAGTCTCAAAGCTCGAGTCTGAGTCAAGTCTTTTGGGTCGAGTCGCAAGTCAAGTCTGAAGTCAGCTGTTTGTGCGACTTAAGTGAGACTCGAGTCCGAGTCTCAGACCCGAGTCCCCATCTCTGGTGGGACCTCACTCCCAGAATTTCCAAATAGTGTCAGCCATTTTGAAGCTAAGCTAACAGGCTATTGCTCTGTGGAGAAAGCTGAGTAATTAATTCATACTTTAATAGGCAACCACGATGGCGGAAGATAGTTTTGAAGATGCTATGGCAGACGGGGATTTTGAAGATCTGGTGCGCGAATCCGATGCTCGTGGCTACCTGTACGAGCTGCAATACAGCGAGGAACAGTTTGGCAAAGACTTTTTCAGCAGCAACCTTGCAATTATTTGCATTCAAACTACCGCACATGTGTACCACCGGGATACATTGGTACAGAATAGAATAGAATATGAATTATATCCAGAATATGCAGGAAACGTTATTACAGACGGAATACTCAACTCACTAAACTACTCACACTACACAAGATTCGCCTGCCACGCAGACCAGCACCTCGGCCTGCGGTGTCGCTTGATGCCACTAGCTGGGGAAGGGGACATCGAAAGTGGTGTGCGAGAAAGCGGAAATGCGGAACGAGGGCAGGAGTTTGAGCTAGGTGGAAAGCTAACGCTTCATCCATCCATCCTGCTTGCAAATGTCCGCTCATTAGACAAAAAACTGGACTACATCCAACTTCAACAAAACTCCCAACACAAGTTCAGAGACTGCTGAGTTTTTATGGAAACATGGCTGAACAACAGTGTACCGGACTCCGCTATCCAGCTACCAGGCCTGCTAGCCTTCCGAGCAGATAGAGATGCTGATCTGTCGGGTAAGACTCGTAGAAGTGGGCTGTGCATATATGTTAACACGGACTGGTGCAGAAATGCGGTACTTGTATCCAGCTACTACTCACCGCTGGTGGAGTTTGTGACTGTTAAATGCCGACCATTCTACATTCCACGCGAATTCACAGCAACCACACTAATCTCAAGAAAGTTCTTATATTCTACCTTCACCTCATGGGGAACCTAACTTATAACAATCAGTGCTCTGTTAAAAGTCTACTTATGCTAGGGTGACCAGATTTCCCAGAACTAAAACCGGGACACTTTGCGCGTGACTGTAGTGCTCGTGCACGCACATGCTTTTTTTCAGAATTAAAGCATTCTTTTGGAAAATGCACCCACTGAACTTGTGAAAAACTTTGTCAAAAGGTATTTTTCATTGCATGACACTAAACAAATTATTTGGAACTGCAATTTTATAGTATTAGAGTAGAGTATTGTTCATGAGCGAGTAGGAGCTACTTCTGCATGTTTCCAACCCGCCCATAGGGAGTTGGACTGTTGGCTTTCCCCGAGTATTCCCGAGGCAAAACGAAGGTCAGCCATCTTGAAGCCAGCCCTCGGGGGGCAGGGGAGAGATGAATATTTGAAAATAAAAGGTTGCTGCGGCCCGCTGCACAGGTTAGTTTGAGGAGCCGGAGCGAGCGGCAGCGGTGGCCGGAGCGAGCGGCAGCGACGGCCGGAGCGAGCGACAGCGGCGGACGGAACGAGTAGCAGCAGCGGACGGAGCGACGGGGATATCCTCAGCTGTGAAACGTGAATGGGGGCTGGAGTATAACCTAGCTAGGTGGAAAGTTAACGCTAGCCGGCCACCTGTTCCATCAATCCTGCTTGCAAGTGTCCGCTCATTAGACAACAAACTGGACTACATCCAACTTCAACGAAACTCCCAACGCGAGTTCAGGGACTGATGTGTTTTTGTTGTTGTGGAAACAACAGTGTACCGGACTATCCAGGCTGTTTCTCTGTCGCCGGGTAAGAGTGGAGATGGGCTGTGTTAACACGGACTTGTGCAGAAATGAGCTGCTTGTATCCAACTAAATGCTAACTGCTGGTAGAGTTTGTGACTATTAAATGCCGACCATTCTACATTCAACGAAAATTTACGACTTTATAATCATGTTTACAGTCCACCAAGCGCTAATGCTAGTATGTGTTAGCTGAACCTTACGGAGCATATGTGTGTGCACTAGCTAAATGTAGCCTGTTTCGTATGTCGTTTTTATATAATGTCGTTTTTATATATTTTAAATGTGTAACACCACTAGAGCCACGGTGAAACGTTGTTTCGTGTATATGGTTGAAATGATAACACCACCTGAGCCACGGTGAAACGTTGTTTCGTGTATATGGTTGAAATAATAACACCACTTGAGCCACGGTGAAACGTTGTTTCGTGTATATGGTTGAAATGACACATTTGAGTTGAATGCTGCCTCACTGTCTGTCTGTAAACGGTAGGCGTGGCTTGGGAGTGTCTAAAGCAGTGAAGCAAGTGCATTCTGGGATTTGGTGTCTTTCATCCATATGAGCCAAAAACACATTTTCTGGCTTATCTCTGCCTAGATGGCACCAATTTCTATACTTTTTTTTCACATTTCTACTACATAAGTGACCCAATGTAAAGATACATTCGTCTTTCCAACAGTGAAATATTCCTTTAAGTAGTAATTGCACTGTATGTATAGTCTCTAATGTGTGTGCACTAAATGTAGCCTGTCTCATATGTCATTTTTATATGTGGTTTTTATAAAATGTCGTTTTTATATATTTTAAATGTATAACACCACTTGAGCCACGGTGAAACGTTGTTTCGTTTCACTATATACAGTGTATATGGTTAAAATGACAATAAAACCCACTTGACTTGACTGACCTCTGTAATCGGTAGGCGTGGCTTGGGAGTAGCCTTGTAGGGAAGCGAAGCAAGTGCATTCTGGGAGTTGTTGTCTTTAATCCACATGAGCCAAAAATAACATATTCTGGCTTTTCTCGGTCTAGAAGGCACCAACTTCTAAAATTATTTCACATTTCTACTACATAAATGACCCAATTTAAATTCATATTCATCTTTCCAGCGGTGAAATATCCCTTTAAGGCAATGACACTAGATTTGAAGGACTACTGACATACTAGTCTGGATCAACAGAAGTACATTCCTAGGATAAAGCCTGATATCCAGTGCAATGTCCCTCACCTTCCACTCTCTGTGTTGCCATTCTCAAAATCCCTTCGCTACGGAAAACAACAAGAAACTTCAAGCTAGCAAGCCACAGTAAGAAAATGAAAAAGTTTTGAGACCGATTGGCAGGAATTGCTATGGACAAAGTACACACGGCGATACACTGGTAAGAGCCAATTACATTTAACCATGTATCCAGCTAATTTAAATAGCTATCCTTACTGTATTGTGTTCTGCCAAAACAAGTTCCTTCCAAGACTATTTTGCAGAGCCACCATCCCTGCATCCAGAGCTTAGCTCCACCCAAGACAATTGTGATTGGTTTAAAGAAATGCAAACAAGCCAGAGCCTATCCTAAAATGTATCTGTTGTGGAACCAGACCTAATTCCATGACGCTGTAGAGATAGGTTTGGCAATGCGAGACTAGGGTTTGTCCAACTGGCTGTTTCCAATATTTTCAAAATGGTTTGGTTATTATTGAAATGATTATTTATGGTGGTTGTACTCTGTAGCCTCAGAAGTATGGCTCTTTCTCATGGGTATGATGACACATTAGATTATGTCAGCACAGCTCTGCTTGAATGTTCCTAGAACTCCCCTTGGAGCATGGAATGGTTGCATGATTAAAAACCAAGAAAGTGATTTCACTGTGGCCCTGATCTTAAAGGTGCAATATGTAATACTGACAGCTATTGTTTAAAATAGTTACTGCAGTACAAATTCAAAATACTGGAGAGAGTCGTCTCCCCCGCCCCCTCCTCCCCAGACTCAAAGTTCACGGAGGTTGCCAGGCTGAGACCGCAGCATCTACAACAATGTTGCTAGACGCTTGTCTCACATAGCCAGACATTACTTCACAGCACAGCGGAGTAGCTAACGTTAGATGCTGGCTATACTGACAGTCATAAAAGCCTGTGCCTAGCTGAGCTCTGTACCCAACTGACAGACACACTTTTTCGTCTTAGAATTACGGTAGGAACCGCTAAAAACACAACAACCTTGCTGTCCTCTCCAACCAACGGACAGAAACACTAGCCGTGATAAATTACCCTGAAGCTAATGCTTACCTGTTAGCCAACTCTGCGTCATTTTGGGCTCTGAGCTGTCTCCATCTTTCAAGTACATCTCCAATATTTACCCAGGGTTTGTTTCGTCTCTGGTCACGCAACTGTTAAAAACATGCCGTTTTTTTTGGTGGGGTAGAATCTATCTCCATTGATCCTATTTGTTTGTTTGCTGCTTTCATTGCTGTATTAACGTTACAGCTGTAGCACGCTTGGTTTACGTTTTTACAGGTATATCTGGCAACCCGGCCTGGCTGTCAAACTGGGCAGTTGATAACCACACACAGGCCAAAACACAGAAACAACAACAGAAATTCCATCACGGAACGGAAATTTCAAAAGGAGAAAATACTGGCATTAGCATTGTTGTCAGAAAAGATAGTATTTCATAGTGTTTCCTTAATATGACGCATTGGGGTCATTTTGCGATTTATTACAGTAAATATATTACAAAGTGGACCTTTAAGTTTAAATGGTGAGAATGTCTGGTGTAACTCACCCTACACACAACACAAATGTTTCCTGTATTATTCTCTATCATTAGCCATTTTTGTCTTCTACCTTTTTGAATACTGTTTACCCTCCATTCCTTCTCTTTCTTACCTTCCCCCTTTTTACTCCTCTCATGTGACAGGCTGCCAGTGATTCAGGTACTGTGTGTGGATACCACACACACACACACACACACACACACACACACACACACACACACACGCGCACACACACACGCGTGTTGCTACAGACAAGGACACAAACCAGCAGGAGAGAGGTGATCGCTCCAGGCAGTAGTTTGTTAGCTATACATTACCTTGCCTACACCATAGGAGCCATTTTACAGTGGCAATATTTACATCCACCTCATGATATAACTCTAAAAAGTTTTACAGAAACTATAATAAATCAAAAGTTATCCAGGTATACTTAGTAGAAAATCTAACAAGGCTATAAGGTATCAGTGCACTGGACTCTCAGGCCAGTGAATAATGTTAAAGATCACAGGTATGACATGAAACCAAGTTTTTCTTTAATTTATGCTACACAGTAGGCAAGAGAAACATTGGTTGAAGGGGGTAATGTGTAAAATAAGACAGCAGGGAACAATGATAAATCACTAGTAAACATATAGGGTGGGACATCTACAGTAGTTATAGCATCACCACCTGCACGTTTTGCCAACCAAGCAGTAAAATATGAACGTACATATTGTGCCCATACTCTCTGATGACAATAGCATAATTGAGTTACTTTACACAGCAATGAGTTTAAAAACATTTGAAAAAGTTTTTTAGTGTAGAGACAGATTGCATTTTAATCATTAAATGGGAATTAAAGTGTCTCTCCAGCCTGTTGGAACCAATAGGCTCAAATTCAGTGCCATTCTTGTTTCAAGGAAACAATGATGCAGTTTGTTTCTGGTGCAGGACACGGTGTCACAATGACCTCAGGGAACCTCAAAGGAATAAAGGCAGTGGATTGTGGATAAGGTGAGGTGAATATTGTAAACAGAAAGAATAAATATTAAGCTCTGTTTTAATAACGCTATAATGAGATATTAAGAGTTGATCATAATTTCAGGGCTTATCATGTAATGAACAATTGATGAGTTATCTAATAATCATTGCTCATTAAGTCCAGTGAATTTGCTCTCCCCAGCAATGAAGTGTGTTTCTCTGGCTGAGCCAACTGACTGCCAATGCAAATAAATTACACAAAAATAATATGATATGACTCATGGTCCAAAATACAGTATGATGGACCTAGTGTTTAAAATTGTGATAATTTAAAGAGTAATTTTTTAATATAATGTTTTTAAACTGTTCCTGGAAGCTTGACCATAACCCACAAACAGAATAGTGTGAGTATACTGCATGTCCAACATACATTTTCAATTCCTGACCTCTGGGCAGACACTCATTTTATTAGACCAATTTGCAACTATGCACACGCACACACACTCACACACACACACACACACACACACACACACACACACACACACACACACACACACACACACACACTCATATAGACAGGTCTTAACATACAACAAACATGCTGTACATGCACACACAGGCACAGACACACTCACACTTTTGTCCATTAAGTCATTAATTCCATTTAGTCATTCAAGTGCTCCTAACTAGCACTGTGCCAAAGGCCCCTATTAGACAGTATCTATTATTGGATAGCTAAATCTATCAATGGAATTTCATGAATGCACACTCACGTGCGCACACGTGCTACCAATTAAAGGTATGTCATATTTGCTGAAACTGACCCTATGTTCGAGTAGAACTACATGAAGCAGGTAATTAAGAAGAAAAAAAATCTGGCTCCTCTGGCACCACCTACAGCCTGTAGTGTGATTTGCAAAAATCCACAGCTCCCTGTTCAGATGCACCAATCAGGGCCAGGGGGAGTGTCTAACTGCGTGTCAATCACTGCTCATGCACACACATTCATTCTCCCTTGTGGGGGTAGGGGCTTAGGAGATCGTTTTGGGCTTTAGTGGAAAGGGGGGAGGGACTAAGAAGTTGTCGATGTTCACATTTTTTGGCTAAGTCCTGGATCTTCTCAATCCTACCTACGGCACCTTTAACCATTATAAGAGGTGTCACGATTCTCCAAATCCTCGATTCAATTACATTTTCGATTCTAATGTCTAATTACATTTATTTTTTTTAAAGCACAGGTTGCTATGCCATTTTTAGACTAGACTTGTATCTGACCTTTATTTGCAATGTACCACACTACATTGTCAAATTTAAAACATTTATTAACAACATAATGTAATTATATATATATACATATAACTTACTATGTATATCTTCAGTCAATTGGAAACTTTGACAATACAATGACAATTTGTCAATAAAGTAAAAAGAAAAAAAAAGTTTGCAGACAATGCTGAGGAAGACGCTTAGCAGAAGGTGTTTGGTGTTTTAAGCCCCCAACGTCGTCTTCCAGACACCGCTTCCTAGGATTAGGCAATGGTTAGGGTTAGGTGCCTTAAAGACAACGGTCGCAGCGCTGCCTTGAAGGCTTGGTTGGGGGCTTAAAACACCATCGAGCCAGCAAGCGGTCTGAGAGCAGAGAGGGCGACATGGCAGTCCGCTAACTTGTTGCTCTCTCTCTAATATAACCAATATAAGCTGCTCTGTTTAGGCTACAAAACGTGCATGCATGCTGAAATTCAACCGTGTGGTTTTGTCGGGATTAAGCTATAAACAGAGGAAAACTCCGCTAGCTGCTAGGCTAATGTGCAATGGTAAACACACAGAATATGGTACACGCATTTAGCAGAGCTTGCAAACTGTGGTTTTTTTGTCAACAACGCGAACATTGTCAACAAACTCACTGGAAATCCAAAATACATCCACACCGGCGACTTCAGTGAAAGAGGAGGGTGTTCAAATTCTGTCTAGAAGGTTGACTTGCAGCACTTCAACACGTGTGTTTTTTTCCACTTGACAAGCCGACCCGACGTGACATCGGTGCGTGGCTGCATCGACGATTCCATTTTTTTATTCAAAATTCGAGATTGTGACTTAATTTCGGTCAATTTTAATTTAAAATCGGAATTGTGACACCTTTAACCATTATATTGATTTTAGTTTTTTCCCAGACATGTGTCAGTGGGAATCAGACTCTTGTAAGCATTTTGGCTGACAGGATTGCACTGCAAAGCAGGTGGTGCTAGGACTGAGTTATAATGCTGTTAGAATTTATTGCTGACTTACATATCCCATCCTCAAATCAATGCACGTCAGTGTGAAGTTGCGGTGCCAAGTCACTTCGGCAAATGTATGTCTCTGATGTGATTAATTAGTACACTTACATCACTGATTCATGACAACATCTTTGGATTTTCAGTGTGGTTCAAGCCTCTTGAGTATTGGACTAAGAAAAATTAGCGAGGCGAATATGTACCTCCGTCATCAATTAACTAATTGGCATATTGATTTGTTCAGCCATATTCCACTGAGACTGAAACCAATACATTGCTTTGCCTTGCATCATTTGGTTTTCCCAAGTTAGTTAGAATGAATGCTTGTAGAAATGACAGAAATGAAGAAAAAGGGTGCCAGCTTATACAGTCTATGGGCGCCAGCAAACTAAAAGAACAAAGAATCACAGAGAAAAGAAAAAAAACTAGATGAGGAATTAATAATACCAATAAAGATAATCACAAATGTGTGTTTTATTCATCTTCTGTTTTAGTTTTGCCGTGTTTTCTTACCAAGGATGTACGTCAATACACTGATGAGCACTGAAGCCTAACTTCATCATTCAACATTTTGAGTAAATGCACAATCAGACCATAGTCACTTCATTTCACTTCAGTGTTCTCCCTTAAACACGCATACGTCTTACACCTAATGGTGTGTAACAGATTATGTACACATTGCTACACATGCATCTTAAACACTCTGGTTACACCTTATGCTAGACATGAGCAAACATATTTGAACACAGATGGTATTGCTCCCCCATCCCCCAATAACCTCGCACAACCATTCACTTCTATCACACTTGACTGAATCAAAGAGACATGGTTTAGTGACAGTGACTTTGAAAAGAAATACTGAAAGAAAAACTGGGAGTTTTAAACTGGGTGCAATATATAAATTCACATGACAGCTTATTTGATTAAAACATGCCTGCAATATTGTTACAGTGTTTATTGTCAATGTCTAACCCTAACCCTAAATACAAATTGACATTGAAAGATGGATGAATACAATACAAGCAACGCAGATGTTTCAACGTGGACATTTTAAATGTATTTTTATATAGAATAATATCTGGTAATAAAAGTTAGATTGAGAAGTATTCAGTATATAAATACAAGATTTGTCTGCATTGGAAAAATCATGCAAAGTTATCCTTATACATATAAATGTATATGTGCATTTAAAAAAAACATTGGTAAATATATAAATAGAGTAAGTACAACTAATTCATAAGACAAATGCTAAATGACTGCTTGTCTAACACTTTAATGTACTGAATGTTTAAATGACTTGTACGGACAGAGTCAAGCTGTGCGGAGAATGATGCGAGCCGAGTTGGTTCCTTGATTATCTGACGTCTGTACAGCTGTGTGTCCTGTCTTTCTGGGTCATTTCTGTTTTGCTCATGATCCCAGCGGACAGAGACGAGGCCCTGCACGATAGACAGTGGCTAAGCCCATAACTTCTTCTGCTTCATTACACACACACACACACACACACACACACACACACACACACACAAACGTAGAGACCAGCTGACACATAAGGATGTTACTCAGAAGTTTCTGGGACAATGTCAACCTCAGTAGAGTTATGAACATGGTGCCTGTGCGGCTCCCATTCCCACAATGCTGTTTCCTCTATCGTCTCAGCGTCACCTGCTCTCCTCAGGTCCTCAGGTTCTCCCACCTCTTTCTGTGCACTGTCTTTCTTTTATATAGATTTATTTCTTTAATAGACTAACATTTCAAAGAGAAAATACTCAGCTACCATATGCATTTTGAGATACCAAATAAAATAGATTACACTCCACTCAGAGGCACGTTTTTCAACATTTCAGAGCTATACGTATAAGAAATGCTTAGGTTTGTTTTTTTAGAATGTGACTTTAAAATAAATATAGGCCGGTTTTGTGATGCTCCTCTTTCTGGTGGTATTGTGCCCCCTCCTGCCTCTTCCTCCTGCTCCTCTTCCTCCTCCCCTGTTCCTCCTGGGCATTCTTGGCCTGGAGGAGCAGAAGGTGACAGATGTACTCCACATCCCCTCTGACCTCCTCTCCTTCTGCACTCTGCCCTCCCCATATCCGAGTCCTTACTCCACCCCCCACACCCCCCTTCCACCCTTCATCTCTTCATTTCTTGCAAACCAACTCTAAACCTCTCGCTGCTGCACCTCCTGCCACTTTCTTCCTGTCTACCTCTCTGCCAAGCCAGCTATCTCTTCTCACTCCTCCCTCCTTCTCCTCATGTATCCTTCTGCTGTCCTCAAGCTCCCTTTTCTACTGTCTTCCTCCAACACGTACTATGAGACATAATGACTCTGTACTTTGGTGCAATACACGTCTTACCATATAAACACTCACACATGCAGGGAAACCTCAATAGGTTGACAGATGTGCTCCTTGTACTCACCACCTATCCGTCATTTTTCTGCTTTGCCTTGTCAATTCTCTTTCGTATACCGTAGCTCTAATACTTAAAATACTAAAACCTAATGATGTACATAAGTGTTTATGCATGAATGCACACAGGTACATTCACATCACACACACACACACACACACACACACACACACACACACACACACACACACACACACACACACACACACACACACACACACACACACACACACAGATGCAAACATCCAAACACACTACCACCTCACTCTGCAGGGGTACACGATGACAGATGTACTTTCCTTGTGCCATCGCTCTCTCTCTCTCTCTCTCTCTCTCTCTCTCTCTCTCTCTCTCTCAGCTCCCGTCTTAACACACACACACACACATTCCCCCCTGTTAAGGGGCTCAGCCGGTACAGGGGCATCTGTATGCCCAACCTGACTCATGGATATTTCATGTTGTGGAGCGGCACCGGACCACAATGCACAGTTGTAGGTAGGCAGACCAAAGCTGCACAGTTGGAGTCACACCCATGCTGTGCTGATCTACAGTGTGCTGTATATGCAATGGGATTGCCTGTGCGGTAGCTACAAGAACTGAGTCATCTGCCCTGCATTATACCACTGCACTATACACACCACTACACGATGACTATAGCTTTAGGGTGAAATGTTGGTGTGAAGAAGAAGGAGTTGGGCTTAGAAATGGTTATGCAGCAGTAAGACAGAAATAAAAGCCGAGGGTGGTGGCCTGATGAGCACTCCACCTACCAAGGTTCTTAATGTTGCACATTAAAATCCACATTTTAGTACTAAAAACATAGCTGGAGATTAAGAGAGAAAAATATTTAGCTGAGAAAAGAGTTAAGATTTTATTGAACTAATTCATGATGTTTTGTAGAGAAACCGATCTTTAGCACAGCATTTATTCATTTACAATATGTGCATAGAAACATAAAGGTTTGTTTTATGTTTGTGAGAGGCACTAACAAGATGAAAGACGGGGAAAATGGGTGTGGGAATGAGGGAGAGTTAGGAAACATGATTTGCATAGACAGGTCAATTGATTTAAAAAAGCAAAAAACAGACCAACAAATAGATATTAAAACACATTCATCTCACACACCATCACCTTCCCCTCTTAATCTCCCTTCCCTTGTTCCCCCAATCCATGGATAAGACCCCAGGAAAGAGAGAGGGGAAGAGAGATGGAAAGAGAGAGGGAAAGAGATTGACACGTCTTCTGTCTACCTCTTCACATTAAATGGGAGCAGACATGGCCAGTCAAATCTAGATAGCCCCGGGGAGAGAGATTGGTGCAGTGTTCGGGAGACTTTTATTAAATATAGCCACACTGCCATATAGCTATCTGACTGCACTTAAAATAGACCCTCCACTCGCTACTGCAGTGCTCTCACTGGAAATAGGGTATTATGAAGGCGTATAGACCACAAAGCACTAGCGATATTTAAACACTAGTGTTCTATCATAAGATTAGATATGCTGTATGTAGGCAATTTGGAGCAATATAGAAAATATGATGGTGATTTGATGAAGTCAAATGATGCATTTGAAGTGGAGATTCAGGCCAGGAAAGGTGGTTAACTGCTGTACTGTGAGGAAGTTTATCTTGAATTGTATTCCTCCTTCATAAAGACAATGTCAGTAGTCCTTCAAACCTGGTGTTATTGCCTTAATTCAGGACTAAAAGGTTATGCATAGCTGTGAGTCAGATCAATACTGGTCAAAGGTAGCCTATCAATAATCTCATTTAGTATTGATCAGATGGTGATGCCTGAAGATGTAAGCTTCCCTCAGTGGTTTTGTGTGTATGATAACTGAAGCTCCAATGCCCAGAAAATTGTATTCAGGACAGCCCTAGGAACAAGCAAAAGAAAAATAGCCAAAGTATCTAAAGTGCCATTCTGTTCTATTTTAATTTTGAAGGCAGTGCCACGATGGGCCATCATGGCTTATTGAGGGAGATAAAACATACATAATATAAAAAATAGTACTTGCAATGCAATTTTGTTGTATTCCCAGAAAGCTGGATGCTATACCTTTTCTCATTATTCCAGATCTTGCCAAACAATATAGAGTAGAGCAAAGTTCATTAGTATCCATATATACTGAGACAGCTCACACAAGGAACATATGACAACTACTCTAGAAAAAATAAACTAAGGGCATGAAAACACAACAGCACTCACTTATTTGGAAGAAGCACTCCTTCAACCAGAAATAAGCTAATATTTATACTGAAAGTGGAAAGTTGATTCCATATATATATATATATATATATAAGGGCTGTCAAAATAACGCGTTAAAAAAAATAACGCAGATTAATCCATTCCATATTGACGTTTGACCCGGAGCCGTTCTAGCCACCATTCGACTGTAAAATGAAGGAGGGAGACGAGAATGTGCTGCCTGGATCATTAATTGGAACATTTACTTAAATTAAAAATCTTCTTCCTGCCAACCCTGGCTACCGAAATCTGGTGCCACTGATATGTCTGCGCTTCTCTCTGATGCTCTGAAGACGATACAGGCAACACAAACACCGCTGCACGTGACGCTAGTTAACACTATACTCGACAGCAGCTAAAGTTAGCCTACCGCTAGCTAGTAGCTGGATAAACATGGTTACAATGCTGACAGCTAACGCTATACGGTGTAAAGTTTGACTGTGTTTCACTGTAGAGGATTCAACACCGGTGTCAGTAACTTTGAAGGTAATTTGCTAACGCTAGCTAGCCTGAGATAGAAGCCTTGTTTTGGTGTTTTAAGTCATAACTCCGTCCTGCTTCAGGTTAATCATGCTTTAAATAAAGTTTAAGCATGTGTATACCTCTCACTTCATGTGTTTGTACTTCGATGAAAGTATCAGGTAAAAACAGGGCTACAAATGACATCTCTGTGAGAAACCAGCAAACTCCTAGCAAACTATTATGTAGCTCAATGTTGGACATTTCACCCCAAATTCCGGTCACTTTACTGTATTTGTATTTGTTTAGTATTTGGTTTAGAAGCCTTTATTGGTGATTTTTTACGGTACAAAGTCCTGCTACATAGGTACATATATAGCTAGCTATATATGCTTCGCTATGTCGCGTTAGCATGCAGCTACAATAGTTAGCTATGAGTATGCTAACGTTAGATTGTAGTGGAACGCAGCAGCACTTTCTAACGGCTTCTGAACCAAACACTACACAATCTGACATGTTTCAGCAGGAATGTGACCCGGAATTGGGGAGAATTTAACAACATTGCCAGCTAAGATGACATGTTTACTGCCGTTAGCATGTAGCTACTATAGTGGTATACAGCAGTGGTGGCTGGAAGAGCTGTCATCCCGTCTTCAAAAGGACACTTATGTACGTTTACACTTCATCGCATTAATAATAGACAGTCTATGGTTATTAGTCAAGACGGAGTATTAAAAGTAAAAACATTAACATAAACAACACAACAACGACGTCGCTACACGGTTTTGGATCAGTGAAAAGTCTCGATTGTTTGCAGCTATGACTATTGTGTAATAAACATTTAATAAAAAAGTTGTGATGTTTGGTCGTAAAGTGTTTCAACGCATGCGTGGTACAAATCGCACAGGGACATTGTTAGTTTTCTACTATGTAATTATGCGCATGCACAGAACAGATCTTACAGGCGGTACGGATCGGGTACTGACAACCGGTATGTAACAATCTGTAGTTGCCATCGGAGAAACAACACAGATGGTGCATTCAGTGAAACTGGTAAACTACATCTTTGTCGGTCCAGGCACCGTTAATTATGTATGCGATTCATTTCGTTCAATTAATCACAGAGTATGTAATTAATTAGATTCCATTTTTTAATCGATTGACAGCCCTAATATATATATATATATATATATATATATATATATATATATATATATATATGGATTTAGCTGTGCATCATGTACTGTACTATATATATATAGTACAGTACATGATGCACAGCAAATCCATTTAGAGAGGCACTTGATACAGATGGCCATAGTCAAGTGCGTGTATGGGTGGACTATATATCAGCTGATAGAGCTCCTTTCTTCATTCTAAAGAAAAGCTGACAATAGCAAGCTTGATAGAAGTCACAGCTTCACTCGAGGGATGGATGACAATAACATCACTGTGTGTAGGTGGGAGATGTGTGTGTGCGCGTGTGTTTGTGTGTGTGTGTGTGTGGGGGGGGTAACAAAGTCATAGTTTGTCATTTGTCATAGTTGTGACACCGTCATACTGGCAGCAAAAATCTCACACATGCATCACCTATGACCTTTGTTAAATCAGGCGTATGTATGTTACATCAATCACGCACAAAAATAAACACGCAAACACATTCAAATGATGAACAACTACATCTAGTTTTCTACCGTTGATCAGAAACCAGCTCATTAGATATGATGGCATCCGTCCTCATTTTCTGGGCAGATTTTCTGATTCAGAGCTATTATCGGCATTATGAAACAAGGCTCAGCTGTGTTAAAAAAAACAACAACAAAAAAGCTCAAATACACAGTTTATAAAAAAAGTTGGCTTTCCATCTGTTGTCAATGGAGTGGCTCCAGAATGCATCTCAACATTGGCAAACCAAATTGTCACTATGGCTCTGTTGGTACCAATGTTGTTGAGACACTAGGTTTTGCAAATATTGGTTGTTCAATGTCAAAAGAGAAACATATGTAAATTGTTGTTATAGTGGTGCAATTTTTAAAAACCACCCTCCAGTACTTCAGCACTATAAGTGAGGCATTAAAATACCTGACGTCCGACAACTATAGTATGACAGTTAAATGGTTTGCAATTTCAATAAATACTTTGGCTGAGGGTAATGTAAATCAGGCTATGAGACACACGGTGTACAGCTGTTTCCCACACAGAGACATATGCACAGACACACACAAACGCAGTCACACAGTCAGTTTGGCTCTGATGAATAAAAGAAGCCCTCATCAAATGAAAGGAGACATGTCTCATTGCTTAAATGAGCTTTTGCAAGTGGTGCATGCCAAGGTCTACACACAAACACACACGCAAAGATGTGATAATATAGTCTAACTTATGATCTCACACACACAAATGCACACTCACTAACACACACATACACACACACACACACACACACACACACACACACACACACACACACACAGTGACACTGCAGAGCAATCAGTGAGGGTTCAGTCATAGCTCAGTCATGCACTCCTAGTTCCTCAGCCAGCCACTGTAGGGCTTTCAATCCTCCTTTTCTCTAAAATACCCATTCACTCTGTCCTTTCCTCTTTACTTCCTGACCTCTCTTCTCCTCCCCTCCAACCAAATCCCCCTTCATCACTTCATCTCCCTTTCCCCATCTTTCAACTCCCTCCTCTCTAAATCCCTCATCCCCTCTCTGTCACCTCAACCTGTCTCTGCCCTTCCCTGCTCTGCCAATCCTTTATTCCCTGTCCCTGTCATTGCAGTGCTGTGAATTTGCATTTAAACACTGTGCCTATTCAATGGGTTAGAATAACACTGCCGCTAACCTGATCTAGTCTGAGCACAACAGCAAACAACCATTCCAAAAAGAAAAAAACACACCAAAGATACAGGCACGCACGGAGCGTGCACGCATATGCATGCAAACACAAAGGCAGGGGAACACATACAGTTAGGCTTTGATTAAATGTGTAAACAATGATGTAAAAGTGAAACAAGGGAAGTGTGTAATGATGACAGACCGGAAGCAGTGAGGACACACACATTCACAAAGACACATACACATTGAAACGTGGCGTTTTGCTCATCGTAGTTGGTAAACAGTGATGTGCGTCTAAAAGGGATAGAGTGTCAGTGAGGTGTCAGCACAGCACGGTCGACACGTCAGTCAAAGCAAACAATGGCCCTGAGCGGTTTTAGTGTGTGTTGGGTGTGTGAGTGTATAAGCTTGTGTGTGTATGTCCCTGAGCTGTCCCCTTAGGACGGGATGCCAGTCAGTATCTAAGCAAAGGAGGAGAGCAAATGAAATATTGATCTCTGATAAGACATGAAGTACTGTCTACAGCTCTTCTCTGTTTGTGTGTGTGTTTTTGATCTTTTTCAATACACAAATTTGGATAACTAATGTTCATGAGTCATAAATGTTGTCAACAATAAACAAATGCGACAGGATGCCGAAGGTCTCATGTCTTGGTCATTGTAACACCTGCAGGGAGACACAGGCATTAGACTATTGTTTGACAGGAAAGCAGATGTACATTTGCAAGTTGATACCACTGGCTTGTTAAGGAATCATAAACCAGATCAGTTAGCCTTTTATTTTGCATTAAAGTTGCAAGAGCCTGACTATTGATTTGTTTCACGATTTTGGTGGCTGAAAGTATAAAAAATTCCAATAATAATATATCTGCCAATAATTGATTTGTAAAAATAAACACAACATAAACAAATAAAATAACATTTAAGTATCCCTTCAATTTCGTTATTAAGTAACCATGATGTATCCTGAGGAGGACATTTTACAGTTATAAAATATATTTGTCAGTGCTCTGTGGTTTACAAATGATGTAATGGTAACACTGGTTATAAATTACCTCAAAATAAAACTTTGATATTTCTGTACTGCAATTTGCAACTTATCAGCCGACATATACATATTATACTTGATTTCTCTGTGATTCGCTGATAAGACTAAGAGTGTATACAGCTATTTTAATGTTAATGGCTCTGCGAGGCAAGGTAAGCACAGCTCACAGTGGCAATGTAAATGTGCCAGAGATAAATTGAATTACAATTAAAATACAGGCTAATTTTCATCTGCAGTACCTGGCAGGTTGATGGAATTAAAAGAAAACATACCAAAGTACATAAGCACAAATACAAGCACATTGACACATACATTAAAAGAGCATAGTAAAACAATGGGATAACCACTATTCAAGATTATGACAGCATGCTTGATTCTCCAGTAACCACTGTTTTATAGGTTTGAAAAGGAGCTGAGAGATGTGATGTTCATTAGTTAGGAGTACAGTGTTCCAGGTATCTGTACTGCTCGATAGGAAAAGGCTGACTGCCCCAAGGGACTTTTACTATGTGGTATTTTACTATCCCCTCTAGTAGCTGGTTGATGAGTTTTGATTTTTGTTTAATTCATTCATTAAATGGAGTGGGGGCCAGACCATGAAAAAAGTTTAGCATAGCATGCTACATTAGCACTAAACACAAAGAATAGCTAGGGCTGATGGGAATATCATTAGTTTAGCAGGTATTTAGTCATAAACCAAAGTATCGGACAAATGAATACACTAATGTGATAATGGTACTAGATGAAATGTTAATGGCATCACTAAAATTATTAAAATTAATCCTGAGGGAGGCACGACTATATGTACCAAATGTCATGGCAATCCATCCAATGGTATTTGAGATATTTTAGTCTGAACCAAAGTGGTAGCCTGACCAACCAACCAATAAACTGAATGAACGACATTGCCATCCATAGAGCCATACAATGCATCAGTTCGGCTCATTAGGTATTGGAAGACCTTGATTCTAAAGCCCAGTTCAGACCAAAGAGCAGGGAAAGTTGCAGCCGATCTCCGTTTGACACAGATGGTCGTCAGTACCTGGTTTTAGAATTTAATTTACAGTGGAAGGTTCCTTGCATGTTTCTTAATGCATGAGTTGACGTTGAAAAGCAATCAAGACACCTTAAATGTCAATATGACAACTATGACAATTCCATTGGTTTTTATTGGCTCTCTTGCAAGACATACACTTTACTGATGTCCCTGCATTACTACATATTCCCACTGGATATATGGAATTTATTCTTTGTCCTAAAAACATGCTCATAAAAACATAAGCCATGAGGACAGTACCAAACCAGGCTTTTATCTCGTCTCGTTTAGATTATTGTAACAGTCGTATTACATGTTTAAACAAGAAAGAGATTTTCCATCTGCAGGTTGTTCAGAACTCTGCTGCGAGACTTTTAACTCACACAAGCAAAAGAGCGCACATCACACCTGTTTTGGCATCACTTCACTAGTTACCAGTTCAATTTAGAATTAATTTTAAAATTCTGGTCCTTACTTTTAGAGCCTTGCATGGACAAGCTACTCGTTATATGACTGACCTGATACAGCGTCACACTTCTTCCCGGTGTCTGAGTTCATCAGGTCGTTAGGTCAGGTTGTTAGCGGTCCCCTGCACTCTTTTTAAAACCAGAGGGGATCGATCTTTTCAGGCAGTGGCACCCAGGCTGTGGAATGCACTGTCGCTCTCTTTACGTTGTTCAAATGCTGTTGATTCTTTTAAAAAGCAGTTGAAGACTTGGCTATTCAAACAGGCTTTTAGTTAGACGAGGGCTTTTATGGCTGTCTGATTTTATGTACCTATGTTTTCCTTGTATTCTTATGTCTTCTATTTATCATATTCCAATTTATTGTAAAGCAGTTTGTGATTTGTATCTGTGAAAAGTGCTATATAAATAAACTTTACTTACTTACAAATAAAATCTATAGGTTAGGCTTAAAACTACTGCAAAGCCTTGACCTTTACAGCTCATAACCTTTGAAAGTTCTGCCAATGACCTCTCATTGACCTATCAATTATCAATGTAAATATACATTATAATTTAATTAAATGTGGTGTTAATAAAACAGAAACAAATCCGTACTGCTGCATTAGCTCAATGGGATGCACAAGTTTAAGGAATAAAGTAAATAGCAGTTTAAAAATAGTTATCAGTCAGAGTGTTATAGAGCTCTCTGCACTTTGTCTTCTCATCATCACTTCCAGAGGTTAAAGATAGTGTGCGTCAGTTTGGGTGTGTGTGTGTGTGTGTGTGTGTGTGTGTGTGTGTGTGTGTGTGTGTGTGTGTGTGTGTGTGTGTGTGTGTGTGTGTGTACACTAGGCTAGCTCATCATCACTTTCAGAGGTTGAAGAGACATTTTGTGAGTGTTTGTATGTGTGCATGTGTGATGCAGATCTGCTTTGTATTCATGTCTCGTGCTGATTGTGCTCTGAATGAATCTTGCTCCATACAGCGTGCTGGGTAGCAGGGGGGAGAGAGAGAGAGAGAGACAGAGAGAGAGAGAGAGAGAGAGAGAGAGAGAGAGAGAGAGAGAGAGAGAGAGAGAGAGAGAGAGAAGAGGAAGAGAGGAGGAAGAGAGGAGGAAGAGAAGGGACAGAAGGAGAGCTAAAGGGATAGCTGAAAGCAGAGAGGGAAGGGAGGATTAGAAGGGGTGCAGGAGGATTGGAAAAGTGTGTGTGCTGGGAATTTTTCTCTCCCCACGATCAGGTGCAATGCGGAGAAGGCGTTAAGATCTGCTGAATTTGCTTACCCATAAGCTTAAGCAGGTTGCTGCGAATAGGTCACTGCTCGGAGCAGGAAGTGTAGTTATTTAGAATGATGCCAGATAAAAAAGAAAAAAAACTTGCATTAGTATCTTAAACCTTTTTATCAGATAATAGCAATAGCAATTACCAGTTTACGAAGCTGTTATTCTTAGGATAGTATTTAACACATATCTTACAGATACTAAATCACTGGCAGTTATTGTAAATGTTCCCTTGTATGGTTTCCTGTAGTGGATACAACAGTCATATACGAGTCTGGCCTGGACAAACTTTGTTGCGTTTCAGATCTGTTTTTAGTCTGCCACAATTTTTCAAAACAAGCGACTTCCATTGGAACCAGTAGGGTGCTGTAGGGTGTTTTTGCTATATTGTGGAGAAACTACAAGTTTCTTATTAAATGTTATTTATTTTAGCCATTTCACTATTACCTTGGTACAAAAAAGGCACAAAAACTGATTCTATGTTTGAGAGAGCTTGGATCTGTATAACCTACTTTTTAGTAATCTGACATGTATTGTTTCTGTCAATTTAAAAAAGGCTACAAATAAAATTAGAATTGAAAAGATCCAACGTAAATTTAAACTAGAATTACCTCCTCATACCCCACGCACGCACACACACACACACACACACACACACACACACACACACACTAAATGAAATACGATCAAAATCTCCCGTTTTGTTCCTGGATTATGGCACTGAAAAATGGCAAGAAAAGCGTTTTTGCGTAACCTTATGATGTCATAGTTGATCTTTGACCTTCTGGGTATAAAATGAATAAGTGTAGGAATTCTTGAGTTAGGTGTTATGTAAGGTCACAGTGACCTTGACCTTTGACCACCAAAGTCTAATTACTTCATCCTTGAGTCCAAGTGGACGTTTGTGACAAATTTGAGAAAAACTCTGTCAAGGTGTTCCTGAGATCCATAATAATGAAATATACATATTGGCGCTGACCACGACTACCGCCTACGCAGAGGCATAAAAAAGTGGTTCCCATGGCTACAGCCCTTTACATCTAAACACATGTACTCACACAAATCAAACTCATGCCTGCACATGTGAGCTTGACGCGTTATTATGGAGCCCACGCAACTTCTAGGCAGGACCCGCCCTTCAATAGCGTTAACACACTACTATTGGTGTGTTAACATGAACATGACCGTTACCATGCTTATGCAAGGTAACGGAACCCAATTTTGTTCAGGTCCTATCCCCTGACCAGTCGGCTAGCCTAACCTTGACTACTGAAGGTCAATGCCTAGCCCCAACCAATAAGGCTGCTTCGTAGGGCGGGACTTGCCTAGAAGTTGCGTGGGATCCATAATAACGCAAGCTTGACACAGAGAAGAAAAGGTTTCAAACAGCATCAGAATGATGGAACCCAGAGCCTGACCTTGTCTCACTAGATGAAATCAAGCCGCTGTGTACCACACATGATCTGTCTATTTTAAATAAACTCTTCTCTAACAAGAATCACTGATGCCATATATCAGTCAGCTAAATAGCCAGATTCACACAGACGGTGGACTCCGATCCATTCCTCCAGCAGCTGTATCTCAATGGTTCATTCATCAAAGCTTGCTTCCTGTCCTCCGTCTCCCACCGGAACCAATTTGTTCATAACCCCATGAATTCTGGCACCCTCGCCCCCAGTGTGAAGACCGCTTCCTACATAATTATTCTGTAGCAGCCATTACCGTCACAGTGACAAAAACATGACCTTATCCAGGATGGTCTGTAATTCTGGTCTGCACTGAAGGAGCACAGAGGGAGATGGAAGGCACACGAAGGGTGGTGATAAGGTATGAGCAAAAAGTGAGTGAAAGATTAAAAATGTGTTATAATTAGGTTGTGCTGTTAAGGGACCAAAGAGAATGAGTGAGATGGAGACAAAATGAAAAGATGAGGACAGGGCAGAATTAAAAAGGACAAAAAACATAATGAAAACGTGTTGTCATGTGGAACAGACAATGGAACAGTATGTGAAAGGTACATACTAATAAACGGGACAGACAACACACAAATAATATGAGAGAAAATGTTCATGAAACAACACAAGTTGTGTGGGAACAAATCTCGAGATAGATGATGAGTCTGATCTCCTGAAAGTTTCTACAGAAAGCACACGTCGATGCAGAAAATGTGAGAAATATGTCTTCCGACCATGGAGGGATTTATGTGAAGGAGCTAAGACTAGAGAAAGGTGAAAGATGAAACAGTAGGACAGAAATACTTTGGTAGATTGCAAGGGCCTTCAAGTTGTTAGGGAGATGATTTGCTGTTTCGGCTGCCTTTACATCTGACAACCAGAGTTTAATTCCCTACTTAAAATGTCTACTTTAAGAAAACAACTTAATTAGTATATTTAGTATATAGTATTTTTGGATGCAAAGCCCCACATGGTTCTAGAAAGTAATTTACTTACTCACTCATTCAAATTCTTGATTCACTGGGACTGAACGTTGGTTTCTTTTAACCATGACCACTATCTAACTACAAACCTTCCCTAACCCTAACAAAGTCTGTTTGTACCTAAACCTTACCAAACCTCAACCATAGCAATTTTAGAAACAATAATGGTTTTATTCTTGGATTTGGAGGGGACTGCCAAATTTTGCTGATAGGAAAGCCCGATTGAAAATGCATTATATTGACCCTTTGCAAACACGTCACACGACCACGTGATGGCGCCATGACGGACGGCGGAAGCACAGGCTAAACAGTAGTGGACGAGCGGAAAGTTTCATAGTTTCAATCAGTTTGAAATACATAACACTAAATAAACTGTATTTATGGCTTTATATGGCTTCTTCTATTGAAAAACAAGTTGTCGTGCCGTTATCGGTCGAGGTAGGGCATCTGGTAGGTGCTCACAAAGAGCAGTATTTGGAGAAGTTGGAGATAGCAGGATTGCATACCGACCCTTAATTCGTTCTCCCTCCGTTTTCACGGACCTCATTAAACACCGAGTCTCCCCGACTTCAGCACATACGATCTGTATCACTATGTGGTAAACGAGGTATCCCCATATACTGATGCTGATCTCAAAGCTTTTAAAAGTCTGGATGCTTCCCAGTTCTTTGTAGCTGGCTGGGTTACAGGTACGCAATGCTACGCTAACAGTGGGGGGAGGTACCTCATAATGGCAAAGATAAGACATCAATCTAGGGTTTATTTTGTATTAATATCTATTCTTTACTTAAGTAAAGATTTATATAACACGTAGCCCATGTTTTTAGAGGACATGGTCGGTTGTGGCTACCCACATACTGTTGTTCACTGGGTGTGCCAATGCAACTTCCTAGCTAATGGATGCCTGAACACATCCCAGTCATTAATTATCTATTACACATTAATCCATGCAGTAAATCACAGAGTGTATATGATAAGTAGTAACCACACATAATTGTAACATCTAGCCATCTTCTTATCTGTGATCATATTCGCTGTGTAGCCTATATGTTTAGATTTGACCGGTGGATATTACGACGTGATGGGCAGCAGTTAGCGAGCAGTCCAAAGCTAGCTGCAGCTAGCTCGTCAGCTAGCCGGGGTAGGAGCTCCGCAGACCCGCATTTAACTCGTTTTTGAGCTAGTTTCCGTGCCATGTCATCTTTAATTTAACCGATATTTTTTGTATGTGTGTTAAGTTAAATGATCAAGGGAACGGCTTTCTTTTTTGGATATGTAGCTAGGTCAGTGAATAACCGATGTTAGCTAGTTATGTGGGTCATCATCGGGTTGGACAGCTGGTTAGCACGGCAGCTAGCTGGTTGAGGATAATTTTATTTATCACTCATTTAAAACACACATGCTTCTGCTGGTGAGGATTACTCTGCAGATTGTGAATGTGAGATCACAAACACGAACGATCCATCTACAGCATATATATATATATATATATATATATATATATATATATATATATATATATATATATATATATATATATATATATATAGCTCTTCCGCCGTCCATCATGGCGTTCATAATTTGTGCGAGTGGAGAATTTTGAGGACTTGTTCTTCTTGCTCTAGCATGTGTATGTGAGTGCGGGTGATGTAGGGAGTGATAATTAAAAGACTGAAAGTTGATGACAATGATGCCCTAAGAAGCAAAGCAACGTCCAAGCAAAAGGTGTTAACGGAGACTGCGAGGCAACATGGATATTACACTTAGCCCTGAGAATGTACACAGTGTATTTTGGCAAAAAACATTGCATGTAAACAATATTGTTTAAAATAACTTCACATGGTACCTTTAAAGAAGCTGCTTAAACTACCAATCCTTAACCATTACTCAACTTTTTGATGTCAGGAACTGAAGAAATCACCTGTCCAAATCATTTGTGCATTGGCACATCTAAGGGGGTACAGTAATTTAGAGAAACATCAGGGAAAACAACAGAGACAGATGACAGGCGGGTAGATCATTATAAACATATACAAAAATAGTCAGGTAAAGAAAGAGCGATACGTACTCATCCGGAAATAATTGAGAGTATGTGCTGTGCAAAGTGTTTGAGTCTGGTGTTATAATAAGCTGTGTTGGCCGGGTGTGGAGCTCTAAAGGTAGGATCTTGCCCTCCATGATTGCCAGCTGCACACAAAGAAGCACTGCTTCGGTCCACAATGACAGTAATGATAGGATGGCGGCGAGCAACACCTACCCTCTTATTAAAACCTGCACATTCTCTTTGTCCTGGACTTAGGCTGACGCACAACCAGTTACACATGCACTCAATGTAAATACACACACGAGCACTTGTACGTTCTATGAGTGTGTGGGTGAAATGCATCCTGCAGCCTCATTACGCTTCTCTAAACATCAGTGAAATAAAACTCTAATAAGGAACGAGGGTGGAAAAGGTTAATAACCACCCTTATTAATTTTGGATTAAATACGCTTTAATGAAATCACAGAGCTGTGCTCAATAAACTGTTAAATGTTGCACTTCAGAAGAAGTACGCCATCACCTTCTGATCTCTCCCTGCAGCTGTTATCTTATCCGCCGGTGGAGGGCTTTTGTTTAGTTTATTTATTCATTTATTTTTTGGAGAAAAAAATGAAGGGTAATTAGAAGAGCAGATGATGAAAGCTGTTAAGCAATTGGTTGATCAAGTTGTTGAATTCCTGTTTAGTGAACTTGACTATTGCCATGTTGACTCATGATGTATGGGAGATAAAAAAAAGAAAGAAAAAGTATTGTGGAAAGGTTTTCGCGAGACGCTCAGGGACACATTGTGTTTGTCTGCGTGTTTGCGTTTGTGTGCCTCTTCTTTTTGTTTGCCTCTTGGGATGACTGAGTCGGATTGTGAAAAGTCTATTATTGTGAGTCACACTTTGTTGAAAATGCCAACGAGACAGTTTGAAGATCAGTGTCGCCCAATAAATATTTACCAAACATCATTAACGACTCATTTTGTCTCACAGCAACGGACTGAATCGGACCCAAATGTTAATGAGTTGTGATTGGACCTTTTACCTCGATTTGTCCTTGAAGGTAGCATGCGACAAGGAAAGAAAGCAAATAATACACTTGTTAATTCAGGCCAGAGTTTGTTTTCATTATAGGTAAAAGTGAAGTAGGACCTTGTCTCAAACCCAGAAAAATCATAGAAATATATTCTGGATTAAATTATGAATATTTCCATGTGTAATCAATTCACATTAGTAGTAGTCTCGCTTTGCCAGACCTTCCTACACAGAGCTAAAAAGGAGGGTCTGGCTGGTTCACACAGCATTCCGGGATGGGAGTGAAATGTGTTCTGGTTTATTGGCATTACTTTAAACCAATCACAATCGTCATGGGCGGCTCTAAGCGCTGCACGGAGCCCCGGTGCCTCCGCAAAATAGCCTTGGGAAGGAACATGTTTTGGTGGAACGTATGTATGTTCAAAAGTTGTTTAAGTCGTGCAATATAAAACTCAGATTGGACAGATAGTCTAGCTAGCTGTCTGGATTTACCCTGCAGAGATCTAAGGAGCAGTTAACCATAGTCCTCATAAATCCACCGGAGTTTAGAATTCCAACACAAAGGAAGCGCTAGGTAACGGAAATCTGGCCAAAAATAAGGACATAAGGCAGATTTTCCGGCGCTTACAGGGCAATCCCAGAAGTGGAAGGTCAAGGACATAGACTATATCAGTAGTAAATGGTTTACGGAGAGTGATGAGGGGAAAGGAGGAAGAACATTAAATGATTTTAATTGAGCCAGCACCAGAATAAGGCGGGGCTGGAGGCCAGTGATCGTTTCTTTCCACTTTCCTACTGTTTGAACAAAATGTTTAATTTGGTTCACACACTCGGCTGCGTTTGCTCTCATCATTGTGTCTGTTTTGCTTGGTGTTCCTGCCTTACTGGTTTGAACGCTGTGCAATCAGTAACCAGTAACATAGCTGAAGCACAGAGTTCATTGTTTGACTGATCGTGACTGTTTTCCCAAGATGGCGCTTGCCTGTATACGTGAACGGTACAGTCTTTATAAACTACCTTTTTAATAAACTGTCTGCACTTACAAAGTTCTCAATGCTTCGGTTTACATGTAGGACCCTCATTATGCTACCGTGGAAGTGTGCTACTTTGAGCCTTGTTAGTGGTATAGAAAGTGATTTCTTTTTATTTACACGTGCCCCGCCGACTAGCGTTAAAAAGCTAATTAGCGGTTTTAATAAAACTGGTCACATTCAATTAGCATAAAAACATATCCCAGAGAACGGTTGACTCGGTACCCATATGTTATTAACCCGTAGGTTCATTTTGCACCGGATTTGTCCTTTAACATGTCGCTGAACTTAATTTGATGAGTTCGTTCGGCAGTAATTTCCTTTAACTCATCATTGTAAATCAAAAGTCAAAGGAACTGTTTTGAAAAATTATCTAAAAAAAGAAAAGTTGAATTAACTTGAAAATGATACAACATACATATTTACATGAAATAAATGATAAAATATGAATTGGTTCCATTAGATTTGTACATGTACACTGTAACATTGTACTGCACCGCGCGTAACTTACACATTGCCGGTACAGCGTGTTCCCATTTGTTAATTATTCTAATCCTCTGACACGTCACCACTGTCTGGCAGTAATTGACCTTTTGTGCTTCTGCAGGATGTTCTACACAGATTCCAGGTTAATACAGTGAGATGATTTAGAGTACAGCCATCATACTCCTGAGCTGTCCTGAGCTCCATCAAGGGTTCTGCCATGTCAGCAGGATTATTATGGGGTATTCCTAAGTTTATGTATCTTGTAAGCAGTCAGAGTGTTGCTTTTCTCACAGTTGCAGTAGAGTCATCATTGTTGTTTACACATGTAAATGCACCCAGGTAAGACTAAGTGAATGCAAGTTTTTCAGTCAATTAACTAAAACAATATAGACAGTAATAATGGAGAAAAGGAGATGTAGAAATGTACTATAATGTAGCCCTAACTGCACAGATACTGTATAATTATCTTGCCTTGTACAAAGGCACAATAACAGATACACCTCAAAGAAAAACGCAATTAAAGAGCCCTAGCAACAACACTCATCTCTCCTACTTACTGTGGTCTCCACATTTGCCTTTTCCGTCTCTAAGCTACTCACTTTTGAAAAGAGAAAAAGGGCTGCAATGTAAACGTGAGTGTTAACAACAGTGTCTTGTTCACCTCGAGTGAAGTAGCCTTACAGTGACACGTAAACCCAGGGTCTGACAATACCATGTTTTAAATGTTATAGAAATAATGTCAAACCATTTGTTCTGCGAGATGCAGTTTGATGCAACAGTGGTTTCAAGAGAAACATTGCAGTATTGCATAGTATCTCTCAAATGTTAATCATAAACCTGTTGATGAGTGGGTAATTCTGTTTGTGATAATATATATACATTAGCATTAGATCAGATATAGTTTTATCAAATCTGAGGTAACAATTTTTAATTAATGTTGATAGCTCTACCACATAAAATGCTGTCTAATAGTCACAATAACGTGAACAATTGCATGATCATGTTCAAGTTCAGTGTGTCTGTTTATCCTTTCCTCTCTCGCTCTATTTTTCTCTTCATACTAAGATGACGTGCTGTCTATAAAGGGGTTACTCACTTGGCAGAAAACTAAGTCAAACTAACTAATTCAAGCAAACCCAGTGGCCATACTTAAGTGAAGGTCCACGGTTTATCTTGTGTAAGCACACAAGGACACGTGCATGCATGTGGCTAATGCGATAAAGAGTCCAGCCAATTGTTTGGCACTTTTCCACTCATCGACAGGTGGCTGTAATGTGCCAAGACACATAAAAAATGTTCCAACAAAGGCAGTGAAGAAGAAGAAGAAGAAGAAGAAGAAGAAGAAGAAGAAGAAGAAGAAGAAGAAGACTGCTAGTGCAGTAAAATCGTTCCTTAGGAGGAAGGAAATGCATTTTGGTGAGTAACATTGAAAGTAGTCTCTCATTGCCAGACCTATCTCCACAGCGCTGTGAAGTAAGGTCTGGCTTCTCCACACATAGTACATTCTGGGATAGGAGAAAAAAACACACTCTGGGTTGTTTGCATTTCTTTAAACAATTACAATAGTCTTGGGCGCGCTAAGCTTCTACAAAAACTCTTTAAACACAAATCTAATCAAGAACTCACCTTTACCTGAGTGTACCTCAGAGACAAGTCTTTTTTTCACTCACTTAAGAAGCAATGCGCTTCTGAATTCTGCTTGATCACTTTGTGATCACTTTTATCTGATATACTCCTCCTAAGATGTTTCCTTTTATGAATAAGAAGACGATAACGATAACATATTTGTGATTTTATTTGACAATTTTTTTTGGAGCTCTTAAATTGAGATTTATTTTTTAATACTTTACGGATGTTTGTTTTTAATGAAAGAATGAAGCAAAAGAAATTGGCAATTGAGTTCAGACTATCAGGCTATTAGCACACCGTTGTACCAAAACCACCAAAAAACCAAAAGTTTTGTTTAATCAAAATGTTCTACTTCTGCTGGCTTTTGTCTGTGCAGCACTATTTCATGATACACTGAAGAATGATTAGAAATGTCCGTTGACTATGATTAAATGTAGGGCAAATGAATCATTGTCTTACATTGAATTCAGTATTCTGTTCTACCCCGGAATGCAGCTTGGCAATACATCAAATGTTAAAATTTATTGAAGATGCTTGTGCTATACATCATGATAAGCTATATGGTTTATCATCATATATAACTGCTGCCCTACCTTCTGTCTGTGGTCGTGAATCTAAGTTCAGTTCAAACGGAAAATTCCCCTTGTCTCATCTTAGTGTTAAAACATGCACATTGCACAGTTTAAGAAGAACAGATATAACCGGTGTAAATGTAAGATTTCCGTTTGTATTTTGTTAATGCAAAGCTTCCTGTACTTGTGAGGACCCTTGTTGACTACCTTGATTTCCAAACCTTAAACCTAAGCTTAAAAGTGTTTTTTTAAGCGTCTGCCAATCATCTTGGTGGCACCTTTTCTTTCTGCTGAATTCTGTTGGTGTGTGGTTGTGGATGCAGTCAAAGATAGCAGGGCATATTCAGTTCCAAAGGAAGTTGGGGTCAAAATAATGGCACTCATCTTAGTGCAGGGGTGGCACGGTGGTTAGCGCTGGTGCCTCAAAGCAAGAGGGTTCCGGGTTTGAACATGCTGGCCAGCTCGGGCCCCTTCTGTGTTGTGTTTGCATGTTCTCCCTGTGTTAGTGTGGGTTTTTCTCCAGATTCTCTGGCTTCCTCCCCAGTCCAAAGACATGCAGGTTAGGTTAATTGTTGTCTCTGAATTGCCTGTGTGAATGTGAGCGTGAAAAGTTATCTGTCTCTATATGTCAGCCCTGTGATAGTCCGTTCTGTTCGGTTACAAAAAATGCATGGATGGATTTTTGTGCTGCAAAAAACAACCTCCACAGACTTAAAAATAGTTTGTGCCTGGTAATCCTTCACAATAAACAGGGTGCCTTAATTCAGTTTTGTTATAGTTGCTGTGTTATTGTTTTATTGAGAGTTTTTCATATTATTTCACACCTACGCTGTGCTTGCTGTCAATCACCTGAGCCACAGTAAGATTTGAAAGTCTCCACCAGAAAATATTCCCTGAAAAATGTCACCTTTTAAAGTTTAAATCTTTTTTTGGTGTGGGTGGGGGGGGGGGGCACTTTTGTAGGTGGGACAGTTGACATTTAAAAAAAAAAGATTTTATTCAGTCATTAAATGAAAAAAATGTTTATCAGGATATGAGCTGTCATTTGAAGTGATCGTTGTATTGTTGCCAAAACATAACCAAAACTTTACCTTAACTCAATGTTTTGTTCATTATGAGTTCTTCCACCTCAACATATGAGTTTGAGGTGCAAATGATCTACAATCCTCACTGTATGCTTTTATTGTTTTATGGATGGACAAAATATGTTAATTTCTGTCCATCCTCAGGGATTATTTTTATATTTTATTCATTACCATCAAAATGCATGCGAGCGCACACAGAGAAAAACTTCTATATCCAGGATGTGGGCGAATGGTATTGTGAACAATAGAAATAATTTGTATACAGTATGTAGGTGAATGGTATTCATAAACACACTCATTGGCAGATTTTCTACCTCTCACTGCAACTTCCCAAAACATACAGAATTTTTGCACTGACACGAAAGGTTGATGACACCGCGGCTGACTCAGCCAGACAGTAGAAATCTTCATTGTGCTAATTAGATCCTTCGCTGTCTGTTAAAGACTTTTATCTCTCCCACATCTCCATGCCCATCTAATCTGGCTTTATCTGCAAGCTCCATCTCAAGGTGATTGCTGAGATAGTCTCTGCCATAGAGTTAAAAGGAACACTATTGTCTGAGTGAGCAGAAATAGTATCTCATTTCCTCTCAGTCAAACCTGTCCAAAGTCAGGCTTCACATTACTGTTTGTGTGTGCGAGTGTGTGCATCTGTGCACATGGGTCTTTTTTGAATGTGTGTGTATTATCGCCATCGCCCTGGGGAAAATTTTCTGAATTGGTACAAAATGTCATTTTGTCACTGCAGGCCAAACAAACCCAGACATACACACGGAGCCACACAATAAAGTTAAATAAAAACACAGCTGGCTTGTTCAAACCCCAGACAATTGGTTTTGTTACAGGATAAACATTTTTATTCAATGCCACAACCAGCTGTGTTCAGGTCGTTTTCAAAGTGTTTGTGTACTTTTCTGTTCACATTTGGTTTGTTACATTTGGAGCACCTCAGGGACTCCAACTCATGCGTTTTGTTCAAGCAAACATTTCTGTGAAAAAGGTTTCAGATGACTTGGATGTGGCGGTTTGACTGTGTGTTGACACTGCAGTGAGCATCCATTTCAGACAGCTGAACACATGAGACAAGCTCAAAAGCGGTGGCCATGGATTGCCTGTTTGTAGTCAAAGGGAAAGATGCCTGCAGCTTTACTGTTGTCCAACCATTTGGCAGGGACAACACATATGAAATCTGCCTGCTGCTGCATCACTGCCACCGGGACTTCAGGTGGCACATTCATAATCATTACATTACCACAATCAGTTTGTGCAAAGTGGCTGGTAGTGATCTGAATATGCAATGTGATCTGAACTCTCTGTAGGAGTCAAAACAAAATATGCATTTACATCCTGGGGATTGGTGAAAAAAAAAAATGAAAAAAAAAAATAGTGTTAGTCTGTGCATAAGGGACTGAAAAGAAAAATTAAAAAATTGTTAATTCAACATTATGGTCAGGAAGGTTGCTATACAGTTCAGGTTGAAAAATTTCATTTCAAAAGGTCATTTTCACAAAAGTCACAGTTTATGTTTAAAGGAAATGCGATTGAATCAACATTGTATAAAGGTCATGTTTTTTTTAACATTGTAATTTCAAGATTTATTTAATATAGCATCCGACCAGTCACATGAAAGTTATGTTTAGCAGTCGTTACAGCCGAGAAAAGGGGACTGTGAGCCAGGTACTAGTAGTTCTTCTGGGGCACAAACTCATCTCCCCTGTTTTAAAGCAGAGCTTTGGACCGTTGTGATAGGATTTCCAGCTTACACACTGGCATCAAGATTCAAAACTTCTGCCTGACAATACTGCTATCTGGGCCATGCTAGCGGCTCTATGAAGCTGCACTTAAGCACGGCCGTGCTTTGAGGAAAATGCTAATGTCAGCATGCTAACACGCACACTGTGACGATGCAAAAAAATGCTGACGTTTAGCAGGTCCAGTATTCTGTTTACCATTTTCAACATCTTAGTTTAGCGTTGTTATGATCAGTCTAGTGTCTTTAGAGAAGTGGGTGTGGTTAGCTGATTGACAGGAACAGACTGACGCGTCACATGAGGGGGGCATGTTTGTGTGATGCTGATTTAGCCTAGGCCAAAGTGGCAGGTGTAGAGATTCATTCAGGAGATTGTTTCAATCACGGAGGCAGTACACTGTAGGCGGATGGCTGCAGATAGCATTCCAAATAGCATATAACACAAAGTATAGCTGATGGGAATGTCATTAGTGCTACAGTTATTGTGTCAAACTACAGAGCCCCAGACATGAAATCCGAAAACAAAAAATGTGGCCACAAATTAGTATTTTGGGGATAACGACGTAGCCTAACCATAATGCGGGTAGTTATGTCATCCCTTCACACTAATCTGGACACTTTTTTTTTAAATTTATAGTCATCACAGAGCCAGTACCTCAGAGGTCACCATATATTATAAGTAGGGCTGTCAAACGATACATTTTTTCTTAATCGCGATTAATCGCTGAAGTTCTATAGTTAATCGCATGTTATATCACATGTTTAAAATTCTATTTTATCAAATGAATGCAAAGAAAGTTGCTTTATGAACTTGTAAACGAAACAAAAATGTGTGAATCTGTCATTATTGCACAATTCAGAACATGCCAACCATAGCACGTCTTTAAGACCCGAGTCCTCTACTATGCTGACAGGTCTGCAGTTACCACCCATTTTGCAAGAGCTGTAGTAATTTTTGGGGATTTGGTTTCATCCACAGGTCGGCAAATAGTACTCTCCAAAGTAGTGCTTTGCCTGAGCCCGCTAGCATCAATCAGAGTCACGTTAACTGTACTACTATGCTTAGCTCGTAGGTGGTAGCTCAAGCTTGACGTGCTTCGGTGATATTTTAATTCGGCTTTACACAATGTGCATATGGCTTTCGACTTGTCTAATGAGCCGTCCGTGAGTTTTGGAAAATAAAAAGCGCTATTCAGAATTGTGTTGCTGCTGTCTTTCTCCATCATGCCTGCAGCAGCAGGATGTGTTACGAGGAAATATGGCAGCATGATGATAAGTAAAGGTGCGGCAAAGGGTCAAAATAGTAGCCTAGCTAGATTCTAGTGATTTTAGAACAGCTAAGGGGTGTTGTTAGGCAAGACGCGAAGCCGAGTGAAGTGTAAAATAAATAAATGGCAGCATGCGATTTAGTGTTATGCTCGGCCCTTAGTCGCATCGCGAATAACACGTTAATGCTGATAGCCCTAATTATAAGTACATTAGCAGTTACAGTGGGGTCACATATTCTGATGGATGCTACTTGTCAGATATGGTGACCTCTGTTGTACTGGCTCTGTGATGACTCCAAATAAGAAAACGTGTCCAGGGGTCCATTTCAGGAAGGAGGTTTAACAAACTGAGTCTAACCCTGATGTCTGAGTTGATTTACCCTGAGATGGGAAACTCTGAGTTTTCGGTTTCAGAACAGCTGATAGGAGTTGGTTCAATCAACTCAGAGCATGTTCACACGCGTGCACCACCACAATAAAAAGGCAGCATGAATGGAGCCATGATTCTACGATTCACCATGGTAACAACCACAAACAAACGGGTCGGCGGAAATACTTACGCACAAACAGCGAGTTTGAACATGTATTTCGTTAAAAAAGCAAGACAGCTGCTGCTGCAACAGAGAGAATTGGTGTGGGAGAAAATTGCTGCTCGAGTCAATGCGTAAGCATTAACATGTATTAATTTCATATTTAATCACAGTTAACTTATATTACTGGTGAAAACTGGAATTGTATTACATCTATAATTTCATTTGGGTGCAATCCTGCGGGCGAAAAAGTAAGCTAGGCCTACTACTATATCCCATTCTGAGGCTGCAGCACCATGATCATTAACAGAACTATAATGTAGCTATAATTTTTTTTAAATGGCTCTCACTGGTTTGTGTCCAGGGAACTACAAAAAACGTTTCAGAGCGAGTCACTTTGACAACTACAGTTGCTTTACTATTACAGTATGATCCGCATCACCAATAAAGAAAAATGCCGTTTGAGAAAAACGTAATGCGACACAAAGAATCTGCTGGGATGTTAAAGCATGTCCACGACGGTGGATGTTAGTGATATGAGGACAGATAAGGTATCTACATATCTGATGGACTGTGAAAAAAAATGTGAAAATGAAAATACATTTAGTTGGGACTCAATATCATCTCCCGACGTAAACTCTGTGAAGTAATACAGCTTTTTCATCAACGGGATCGTCAACAAAAGGACATGACATGTTTGAGAAAAACGTTTTATAATCTGCCTAATAAGTTTTAATTCATGCAGATAAACCATTAAAAATGCGCCTCATACAGACTGAATGAGGAAATGAGTGAGAAGAAACTGAGTTTCTCTCAGTCTCTGAGAGAAACTCGAGGTTTCTTGAAGAAAACCTGCTCCCGACCAGGGTAGTTTCACAGACTCAGTTACCATAGTAACTGACTGAGGTTAAGTTACCTCTCTTTCTGAAATGGAAAACAGTTTCCCTCATCTCAGGGGGGGGGGGAAGGTGAGCTTGCTCTGTTTTGAATTTACTTGGAACGTCAACAGAAGAGACCATGCAGGAACTCATAGTGCACCTTTAATATATTTTATTTACTTTCAGATAAACATGTTACTATGCCTGGAAGTGGTTAATATGGTCACCAGCGGTTTACTCTCTCCTTAGGAAGCAATAAAACGCGAATAACCATACAGCTTGCACCCGTGAATGTAATGTATTAATGTTTGCCATTCCCAGCCTAAAATACAATTCAATCAAATCATCTGTCCATGACTGCACCTTTAGCTTGCTCTGGGTAGCCTATGTGCCCCACACAGGTTTAGCAGAACTGCCCGTTAGGCTACGTCGTTTTCCCCAAAATACTATTTCATGGCCACAAATTAGCATTTCGTGGCCACAAATTAGTATATTGTGGACACAAATTAGTATATATATTTTTTTCTTCCAGATGTCATGTCTGCGGCTCCGTAATAAACCAAAGTATTTAACAAAAGATTTGACCTGATGGACTAATTCTGCTTCATCTTCTCAGGACCATGAATGTAAAAAAATCCATCCAATTATAGGTGTTTGGACCAAAGCAGTGGAGCACCACCCTAGAGCCACATTGCTAGCGTGGCTACAAAAGAACTTTGGATGGAGTTATGCATCTTCCCAAAACCATCAAAGTTCTCCATTACATTTGATTTTTTATGTCGTTTTTGCTTAAATCAACAATGTAGTTGATTTTTCATCTGTGGGCAAAGTAACGCAGACCAATCGAGCCAAATTTCTCACATTTGGCTGGGAAGTTGGCATTACTCACAATCTGTTTATGATGCCCCAGCCCCATGTGCACTGAATACAGGATATTGCAGCAACATGGTTGCATCTGTCTGTGTAGAAACACATGAACACAGGAGCTCAAGAGCAATACATGGCAGAAACTTCCCCAGTTGTTGCAATTTCTCATTAGCTTTTAAAGCACCTAGTAGCATACATTGAGAGGTTAATTGATTTATTGAAACTACTAGAGTTCATATTAAGGTTGCATGCAAAGACAAGTGTTAACATTGTGTTAATGCTTTAACTTGCTTGATTAATGGCCTCATCAGCATGACTGGCGACATTTAATACTTTATCATAGTGATTATTGCAGAATATTAAACAGCTGAAGTGGCTCTTAGACTGTTATATAAGCCCCTGGTGGCCAAAGTAATGATAAAGGTGGCCCATTCTTTGTAGGTATTTAATTTCTACCAGACTTAATATTGCATTCCCATAAAATGATTGTTTATTTCCTTGCTCCTGGTTCCATGAGACAGTACACAGAAGTGTCTACATAAAGAAACTTTAAACACTTTATCTTTCTGCAATCCTTTTAATGGCAACACTGCCACATTTTTTTTTTTTTCCCCCCCCAATGCTGCTACCATCTGACATTCCCCATTACAAATCTGTCTTAGATTTGTAGCATTTGGAATGCAAAGGTACAGAATGTAAGGAATAACGTGCTGTCAGAGACCCGTCATTGTACATAGTGGTTAATAATAAAGTGCACTGCAGTTTTATTCATCTTGAGGCTTGGGTGAGGTTTATAGTGGATGATATTGTAAAACATAACGTCAATAGTGACACAAAAGTTAGCATGGAAGTTTTTATTTTTAAACTGGTGTACTTTATCCATAATGAACAAAACTCAAAAATCACAAAGGCACACTCACAAATGTGCGCAAACAAGTTTTTATGCAGTAAATATGCGCCACAATAAATGAAATACGGTCACAATCTCCCCTTTTGTTCCTCGCTTCCAAAATACCCGACTATTACTCAAGCCCTGGGGGAAAAAAAACCCACAGGGAACAGGGAGTCAACGTAAAAGTGAATGGTTTTTTTTATTCGAAACATGAAAATAGCTTACAACAGGATGGAGAAAAATGGTTGAAGATGGGTACTGGAGGTTTTGCCAAACAAATGAAATGAATATAACAAAACTAGGCCTAGCTCACCACGAACTCTACAAACAAAACGGATCAAACAAAATACCTAGCCTGCTTCTCTAAAAAAAAAGATAAAGAAAACCTCACACAGCAACCACTGAACCTGGTGTGTCTATACAAAGGTTAACTACATGCAAAATGTACAGGGTACCCCAACTCACCTAAGGTCTTCAACCTCCACCTTACATACAGTTTAGTTATCAAACAGCCACAGTTTAACAGACCAGCCAGCAGTGCAGAGCAAGAAAGAATGCCACATCTCAGGAGTCCTCCTTTTATTGACTGCCACCTTGAATGCTGATTGGCCAACTCCAAACACAGGTGGAAAGCAATCATCTCAATCACCTGGAGAGAAAACAGAGTGAGCAAGAGGAACAACAACAAGAAAGAGAACACATACAGACAGGTGCTTTGTCTGGCATGTAACACTGCATTCCATAACTAAAGAACTTTCCCACTTTCTAATGAATCACAAATTACGTTTTTGAAGTTATCAAAACTCTCAACTAGAGACTATCTTGATTTTCTGGCACAATTTATACCAAAGAATGTACGTTTTTAAACATTTTTATAGTGCACTACTAACTCCGCCACAACAGAATTTGTATTTATTTTAGTCATTTTAGTGGTACATATCAAGCAAATCACCATGCCTCAACCAGAGAACAGATAATGCAATATTCAAGTTTTCAGAAGGCAAGTGCTGTTGAGTTGGGTTGTGGGTATCATGGCTGAATACCAACACATAGGGAGTTTATCTGTATGTAGTCTGGTCCCCCAGCTCTTCACAAACACCCTATTCCCTATGTTTCCTCACTTTGTAGAGATAATAGCAGTGTTACATTTAGTTTCTTTGTTGAGGTTTATGCTTCTGCTTTTGTTATTTACATAAGGTAGCTTCAGTTTGCAAAAAGAGAATATGGTGTGTAGCGCCACATCAGATGCTGTCGCCAACAACCAAGTCTGTGATTATTGAGAGCTGCAAGCAAACTAAATGGCTTGGGACTTACTTGTCTTCAAGAGTCTATCCTCTGCTGAGATGCATAGGGATATCCGCTTAACTTGTTCACAGCCCATTTACTGTATGTAGTTATTTATTTGTAATACTGGCTTTATAGGAAATGTACTGTGGTTTTTTTCACTCAAGATAGATAGACATACCACCTATAAAGTACAGAAATATTAAAGTGTTTTAATCTTCATATGAATTCCATTCAAACTGCTGAGCCCCAGTTTTACACTCTGCCACACTTATGAGCTTATATTCATGTACTAATGGTCAGCATCATATTGTCACGCTACATAACATTTGATAAGAGACTTCTTCTCCAAGCAAATATGTGATTTTAATATGCATATCCGGAACTAATTATTGACTGTGCTGAGCTTAATGCATTCTTGCAGGATATGATGATATCAGAGCTTATAGACAACAAATATCAACTCTTTCTCTCTCTCCAAAATTCTTCTTCCCTGTTTTCTTTACCATGTCCACACACACACACACACACACACACACACACACACACACACACACACACACACACACACACACACACACAAACACACGCACTCAGCAGGGGGCAAGACATTAAGTTACAACAACTCAAATGTGGCTCAGTATCTATTCCAAACACATGTCACTTGAACAAAACTTTTATGAGAGGGAAGGGAAGAGAAGGGAAGGGAAGGGAAGGGACATTGGATGTTTGGATGTTGTAACAGGGACAGAGTTATCATGGAAACCCCTGTGTGTAGGAAATGTGGAGCTGGACTTCTGGTGAAAGGGGGAATCTCTAATATCCCATTATCAATACATTATTGTAATGAAATGAATGTTGAGTATAGACTAAAATAACTGGCTGTGGGTATTCACATAGTAATAACCATATAGACAGAAGGGCTGCATGAAGGCGAGATATCAGATCTGAAGCATTACTGTAATTAAACATTTGCTTCATTACTGTATCCTTTATTTATATGTGCAGTCATTTACTTGTGAAAATTAAAACGTTGAAACCAAAAAACAGAATATCTAAAGTTCCAGGGCGGCAATAATAATTACAAAAAACTGTTTTGTCCACTGCGTGTCAGCAATCGACTGAGACTGTAATTGTAATTAGAACATGCTAGTATTTGAACAAAATCATGACAGAATACATAAAAAACATTCAGAAATGACATTTAATCGAGATTAATCAACAATATATCGCTTACAGGTTTATGTACTGACAGTTGGGATATGATCAAGTAATGTCCTGGTTACTTAAACCTCTGAGGACGAAAGATGCACCGGCGCGTCCAAACAATGTTTGACAAAAAGCGATATTACAAAATTTCCTTTCAGACATTTATTTACTATTTAAATCATATATAACCTAAGACTTTGGTAAATTCATTTCAAGCACTGAAACAATTTGTACAACACATCATAAGTTAAGGTTGGTTTTCAAAAGAGATTTGAGGACTTTCAAAAAGCCAACTTTAACTCAGCTTTAGCACCAAATTATCTCTTTACACATTACTCTAGAAGAAATGTGAGCGTCACTATACGGAAAGCTGAGTTTGTTATATACATTTTGATGTGAAACAAATGGGGATCACTTATATGCAAATACCCTAAAAAAAAGTAAATTTAAGAAGATATGTGAAAATGCCCTCAGACCTCAGAGGGTTAAGTTCTTTTCCTCTGAAACAACTCTTACTCATGTGTCCCCCACGCCCTCCCACCACACACCAGTCACACTGGGCACCTCTCCACGCCTCTGCATCCCTCAGTTTGCAAAGTGATGCTGAGGTCTGCTGAACATTCATATACTTGCATTACCATCCATATGACAATATTATATAGTCAATGTTATCAATTAAACACATTGTGGATTTGTGGCTTCTTGCTGACACTTTTTAAGTTAACTGAGAGCTCTATGATGCACACTGATACATAATGCTTCTGAGGTTGTGTGGTTTACATTGGACATTTACACTAGAAACGTGTTCCCACTGTGAAAGGTTGAAGTACCACCTTAAAGTTTCAATTTACATTTCAATTTTAAGTTCTACAATTTACCCCAAAATTTAATTTGTTCAGAGATTTGAGTCTCCACCTCAATAAAACGGCAGGACATGGCATTTGGTTTGGAGGTGCTCACACCACTGAAAAACTACATTTTGAAGATTAGAAACCAACATCTCTTACCAAAAACAATGTTTCCATTACACTGAATAACTTCAGTACAAAGTTTAAAAGCTGTTCACAGTGAGGATTAGAGTAACCGTGGCACCGATACTGAAAAGAGATTACATTTAAAAAAAATCTTAATGTCATTTTTTTAATGCTCTGAAACCAAATTCAATTTACCTCCAACTGTACTGGGGTGGAAGCAGAAAACTCACAGAAAGCTCTCAAACCATGGGCACATAAAATCAAAACTATCTCATGGCCAGATACCACTAGAGGTTAGAAAGAAAATACATCTGTGTCAATTATGCATGGGGTTAGGAATTTGAAGTCCAGTCCTACTTCCCCATCCAGTAGTCTAATCATAGATTGAAGTTTAAATTGCATGTCCTTCATAAGAAAATACATACTGTATAGGGATAATCACATGATAGTTCTCCACCAAACACTCGGAGAAGGACCTGGACAGGAATAACAGCCTCACACTGACATTAAATCAGCCTTACAGATATGAACCAAGTCCTGTTTTAAAAGTTGTTTTGCAGCTCCTATTGTTGTAAGGGTGATAGGCTATAATGTATTACAAGACACTGTTATTCAAACTGGATCTATTATCCACTGAGAAGCTTAATTCTTTGCATGTACTTATAAGCATAAAGAACAGTAATTCACATAATTTATAGCCACAGAGGATGAGGCAATAAAATCACAGCCATTAAACAGGGTTTTCAGAGATGAAATTAGTTTTCATGCAATTATGAGTATCCACTAATTCTTGACACACAGGGCACTGAGCATGAAGAGGGGGAGATGCTGTTCATCAACATGGTGAAACACACACACACACACACACACACACATTCAGAGACACCCACGCACGCACACACATTGATACTGACACATAACATGCAAACACAATTCCTGAGGCATTATTGAGTGTCGTTGGTCTTGTTAGTACCTTGTCACCACAAAAAAACGTGATTTTTATTAAGATTGCTGGCAAGACATCCACCCACACTTTCTCAAACGTCCTTCTTAACTTCATTAGCTTGATCCAACACAAAGCTCTACACACACACACACATACACACACACACACACACACACACACACACACACACACACACACACACACACACACACACACACACACACACACACACACACACAGTAGATGATTGGTTTCTCACCAGCCCTGTGTCTGTGCACTTTACACAACAATTCGGAAATGTATAAAATGTATGTTATTCTGATTATGTTACTTGACATTTTGTACATGTGCATCTTCGTGTATGTTTATGTGTGTCTCTGTGAGCAGCATGCAGACACATGGGCTTGTGCGTCTGCATGCGTAAGTGTGAAGGTCCTTTGACGGAGGATGTCAAAGGTGGCTGCCCACGCAGAAATTAGAAGTGCTGGGAGAGGGTGTGAGTGTGAATATACTGTATGTAATGTGATCGTGGATTCTCTGAAGGAGTTTTTAATAGGAGGTGCGGAGACAGATGGCACGCATTCATTATAGCATGATAGGTTAACACATCTGAAAAGCTCCTCTTCCTATCTGTCTATCCCTCTCAATCAAACTTTCTCCAGCCTTTGTTTTCTCACCCTGCACTCCGTTGCACACTGACAAAAAGCCTTAACAATCAATGCATTCAGCTGAGACACAAGACCCACAACAGCTGTACTGGCCTTGTATCATTTTCTCTTTTACTGGAAGAAAGCACCATAATCAGATACTCTGGTATGGCACACATTCCACACAAACCCCACTTTAACACAGAAATAGGTTTCAGTTATAAATGTATTCACTGCTTTGGAGAGGGATATCCCTTGCACATTGGAAGCTATGTAGAATCCCTAATGCAGTCCAGAACCATAATACCTCAATCGGGGAGTTGAAATATTAAAAATTCCGCCATAAAAAAAACTTATGAAAATTCCTGAAATATATGAGATTTTGTCCATTCCCACCAGCCCAGTCCCTGTGCTCCAATTTTCTTTCAGAAGAGATTGAAAAGTCTCTTAGAGTCTTCCGTCTCATTTTTACGCCTGTCAAAGATCTCTACGGTGAAAAAAAGGAGAAGAGTGCTAAGAAGGATGCGTATAGATCAAACACTTTATAATGTAGCCCAATGAAGCTGGGAACTCCAACGCCATTACCAGCAATGACACGCTGCCAAATCATCATCAGAACCTCCCTGTCAGTTTTTAAATAAGACTTTTTATCCTTTTAAAAAAAAAAAGAGGGCATTTGACAGTTTAGGGGTGTCGGGGAAGAACAAGGAGACTGCTAAGAAATAAAGTGATAGAGAAAAGAAGAAAGGGAAAAGAGAGAGAATGGGAGGGGGTCTAGATAGGATGAGAAGATGAGCGGTAATTGCCTCTATTATAGAAAAGAGTGAAAAGATGAAGAGGGGAGTGTGTGTGTGTGTGTGTGTGTGTGTGTGTGTGTGTGTGTGTGTGTGTGTGTGTGTGTGTGTGTGTGTGGATGGGGGGGGGGTGCGAGATATAAAAGTCACACCATCCGGCTTTAAAAGGTCACCTGTGATGTTCATGCAGATGTGTCTATTATGAACACACTGCTGTACTGCACACACCAATCTGAAAGTTCTTTGCTTGCTTCAGTGGTTTCGTCCACCAGTGTTCTATTATAGTGTATTCGCTATATATACAGTGTTCACATAGTTTTACCCACACACAGTCTGTTTTTGTCAAATGTGAGCATGGTGTTACTGCCCTTGTACCCTGGAAAAAAAATGCAATTTTCTCTTTAAATGGAGAGAACAAAAGTGAAATGAGCATCAGCCGTGGTGGTAACAGTTGCCTCTGACCTATCTGTATCTCTCCACTCTATCGGGCTTGTATCTCTGATGCCCAAATGCATAAGTAGCTAACCTTTCTTCAACTCTGTCTTGCTTGTTCAGTTGCCTTCCCTCTCCTCTCACACCCATCCTTTCACTCACAAGACCCAAAGGAGATTTATCGGCATGTCTGTTCTCCATTTTCTTATCTGCCTTCGCTCTGCGCTTCCTGTTAAGATCTCCCATTTTACTATGCTTTTTTTTTTTGTTCAGAGTCATCAACATTTGTCCATCACCTTCATGTTACCCTTTTCTAGTTTAGCTTAAAGAATTGGCATCACTCTTTGCTTTCATCAACCTTTTGCGTCTCTCATTGGCCTTATTTCCTCCCCACTATCCTGCTCCTTTTCCAACATATTCACTCTTCTCCCCTCTCACATCTTTCATTCTATCTATCCACTTCACCTCATCCCATCCTCTTAAATCCCCCATTTCCTTCTTGAATCTCTCCTTTCATCACTCATTTAGTCCTGCTCAAATCCTCCCTTTTCTGCCCCTGCTTCATCTCTCCCTCGGCTCCACTATCCCTTCCAAACTTTGCCCTGCTTTTCCTCTCTTCTTTCTTTAGTCGTCCCCCCTCCCTTTATCTTCACTCGCTCATACCCTACCTCTCCACTTTTCTCATTGCCCGCTCTCATGCCCTCCTCTCCACTCTCCATTCCTTCCTGTTTATCCCTCCCCTTGCTCCCTCTCTTTCACCTGCCGCTGTGTCACCAGTGAGGCTGTCTATGAGATAAGCAGCCCTAGTGTAGAGCCATCAGGTTCCTGACAAGATACAGCCCCACGTGTTCAGGCGTGACCCACAGCCAGGCAGCCATTGAACTTGTCAGAGAAAAACTGGCGGCTCAGGGCACAAGATGGCTGCTGGCGGACAATGCACGACTCGCAGAGGGGACCGTTTAAAGTATGAATTGTTGTTTAGACACACCGGAGAGGTTTGACCTTGTCCACCTCGAGCATGCTGTCAACAGTTGTAGAGTGGATAAGGTTGAGCAGGGGGCAGACAGAGAAAGTCTTGGGCAGTGACAAAAGCACAAGCCCTAGATTCAGTTGTACTAACATGCTCGCTTATATACAAACAGACCAGAAAGAAAAATCACAAATTATACTCAGTAAAAGGATATGACAGATAATAGCCCACAACCAGAGACATGACAAGGCTTACGGGTACGTACAAAATAATTGTGCATATGTCTCATATTAGAAAAAGTCATCATCATTCTCATAGCGAACACATCCGCCCATACACATTCACTCCTGAATACCTAATCAGCCACCCACTTACAATCACGCACACATTTGCAAGCACACACCAGAGTCCCTGTTGGCCTGATGGCGCTGCATTTGTCTTGTAGTCGGGCCTGTGGCTCTTACCAATTAGCAGAGCCGAAGAGAGAGATTTAAAACATGATGACACCATGGTGTTTTTATCCCACAGGCCACTGAGGACCCAAAAGCACAGATCACAAGTGATCAGATCACATCAAAGTGCTAACACAGGCCAGATGACACGCACACACTTACCTCTGCAAACGCAGACAGCGTACACACTCTCTCACTTCTCCCTCGCTCTATCACCTACTCCCCCACACACACACACACACACACACACACACACACACACACACACACACTTTGAAATACAGTGATGCACACAGGCATTGTGAGAAAGCATTCATATGTGCCTGCAATAGACTACATAAAGGGTGCCTGCAAATAAAAGAGATACATTAATATAGACATATACAGTATGTAGTACAGTTTTCAAAAGAAGGAAAAGGCTTGACTGCATCCTCGCTTAATTTTTTTTAAAATCACACCTAATGAATAAAGGTATTTGGAGTCAAGAGCCACACCAATTGCAAAAAAGAGGAAAAGATCCAAAGCACTCTGAGTCCTGAGTATAATAAAAAGCCTTTAATATTACATGACCTACATCAATGTGTTTCGGCAGAAAGCTTTTATCACGGTGTTGAAGTGAAATTCAAACACAGACACTCGAGTAGCACAAGGCATGACACAAATGAGATGCAGGTGTGAAAAGGATTGAATTTGATGTACAAACCATTAGACTTTAACACAGGAGACTGCTGTTCGTTTACTGTTTACAACCAAAAGTCAACGTTTTTTTCAAAGCGTGACCATGACTTTGACCACGTGGTTATTATTGTAACCAACAATGAAGGTCCCCCAACCTCAATGAAATAGTAATTATAACCGAAACCACAATGTTTCCCTAACCTTAACAAAGAACTTACTTTAACCCAAAACACGATCTTTGCCTAATCTAACCAAAGTCGTTTGTCAGGGCTGCTTTTAAACTCATGTTTGGGTTTTGTGAGAAGGCAAAGTCATCGATATGTCGATACTGCAGTTTTTCATTGTTTTGAAAAATGGAATTAGAGAAGGGCAGCAGTGTTGTGCTGCAAGTTGTTTGAGTGCTTGTCTATGACTCCAGAGTTTAGTCATAGTCATTGAGAACTTTGTTTTCCCTTTTAAATTGCAAGTTGTTTAGAAGATATACGAAACATTCAGTCAAAAAGGTCATGTCATCTGTCATTAAAAAGTAAAAGAGAAAACCATATGGCTAATCCTCATTTCATAAAGTTGAGGTCAAAGTTTTGCTCAGTGTCTCTGCATACTACTCATTATATAGTGTGTTGAGATTTGTTAAACAAAAATACAAAAGAAAAGTGTGAATGCTCAGTCACTGTGGTATCTTATATTTATTCATGAATCCATTCTGTCTGTTCTCCCCTTATTTATGTGTTTAGATTACAGAGAACTGTAGAGGTGGCTACAGCAGGAGTTCCCAAGATTCCCTTCTGCTGACTGTCCCAAAAGCTTTGTCAACAAATATGGACTGGGAATCTATCTCGATGTCTGCCCTCGCTGTGAGGAACAGCCTGCGGGAAGATTTCAGATTTAAAGAATGAGCTCTTCTCGCTGAGTTCAAAGCACTTGGTACAACTATGAAAGATTATTCTATTGGGAGTTGTTAAGGCTTTGAATTTGTTTCTGTCTGTATGGCATTTAGATTGTAATACCCCCCATCTCCTTCTCGCTCTCTCTATGTCTTTCACATGCTCGCTCTTCCTTGCTTTAATCATCGCTGCATCTCTTTTCTAGACGTATTGTATGGCTTTGCATTATGTTCTTCTGTGTTCTCAGCTTGGCTTTCTTCCTGCCTCAGTGGGAATACCGTGCTAAAATAAAGGCTACATGTATACACTGTGTGTGTCTGACCTTGTAAAGAGCACCATATGTGATCAGTTCACATGTTAAAGGGGTCATGTTGAACTTGTGAACTGTAAGTATGAATGCTTTCTAACAATGCCTGTGTGCATCGCTGTATTTCAAAGTGTGAGTGTGTGTGTGTGTGTGTGTGTGTGTGTGTGTGTGTGTGTGTGTGTGTGTGTGTGTGTGTGTGTGTGTGTGTGTGTGTGTGTGTGAGTGTGTGTGTGTGTGTGTGTGTGTGTGGCTTAAGTCATGCTTGGGGGCAAAGTGCCCTGAGGGGGGCACTTTGCCTTCCACTCAGAAGGATAGCTAACCTCTATCTTCAGTCATTACCCCTCTGTTGTCTTTCTCTATACTGATCTCCCCATGAATTAGGAAGGAAGGCTTCCCATTCATCCATTTTTCATGCCTCTTGTGTAGTTTTCAACTGTGAAAAGGGTTCACTCTAAGCTTTCTGCTTCTCTTCTCCCCCTGAAAATATAAGACATACCTAATATCATCCACTACCTGCAACCCTCCATCAAGTCATCTCCCCTCTCTCTGCCTCAGGAGGGGTGATTGTAAGTGTGCGAGTGTGTGTTGTGACGTCAAGTCCGTGCATCTTTGTGTGTGTGTATTTGTGTGTTGAGAGTGTTTGTACGCTTGTGTCTAGGTATGAAAAACAACTCATCTCCTTACTGATCTCCTCCCGGAACAAATTCTTCCTGAGTGAATTTTGCTTTCAGAGGAACAATCTCCCCCCCAACAATAGTGCTCCCTTTTAAAAGATACCAAGAACAACACACATGCACACACACACATGAAATCCTCATAACATAAAACATCCACCTTATGATTGCCCTAGTTAAGAGGACATGATGTTCACTGCTCCTCAATGTGTATGAGGAGGAAAAAACATTGGTGTCATGTCAAGAATGGCATTAGGGGAGCAGTGGAGTAGAAGGAGGGCAAGAAACGCAAGGCATTGCATGTGTGTGTGTCTGGGGGTGGGGGGGCGAGATCTTTTATGGGTGAATGAGTTTTCTCCGTTTCTTTCTTTCAATGGAGATGACCATATGTGATCTGCTTGTGTGTGTGCTTGTTTTTCATTGTGTGAGCTGTGTGCTTTCCTTTTGTGTGAGTGGACAACATACAAGCTGCATTTAATTGCAATTTATAATGAACTGTTTGGCTGACTTAGCTTATTTGAGCATATAAATATAAACAAATGACATTATTAGTTTTGTTGAGAATGAATATGTATAAAAACAATAGTAAAATGGTAGCATAGTGGACACTTACCACATCGCAACATCCAAGACCAATTCACAGCTTTGTTGCACATTATCCCCATCTCTTTCACTTGATAGGAATAGTGTGCACATGTGTATGTGGAGTGTAGTTCAGTAAAGGATGAGATGGAGGGGGTGGGAGGATGGGGGAAAAGGGGTTTGGTGTCCCTCAATGACGCCTTGAAAAACAGGCCGGTATATAAATGGAGTCTGTTTTCTGTCTTTATCTCTTCTTTCTCTATCAATGAAGAAAGAAAAACAACAAAACAATGGTATACTGCAGCATTTTAAATAGTGATGTGCTATGTGTCCGTTTACTTCAAATTCATAGTCTTGTGTTTATTTTATATCTTGTCATTTTATGTCTAATGTTCATCACTTTGAATTGCCTTGTTGAAAGGTGCTATACCAACAAACTTGCTTTGCCTTATACGGATATCTCTGGGTGTCAAATTAAAGGAAGAAATAACATAATTCACTAAATTGTTGGGCAGCTGCAAGCTGCCAAAACAACTTCAGTGCTCCTTGGCAAGATATTCCCTCATTTTGATTGTGGTGGAGAGTGCTGTCTAAATGTCAGTTTAAAATCCTCCACAGGTGTTTAATTGAGATGAGATGTGGTGACTGCAGGGCCGTAGCATATGATTCACATCTGCATTTGTTATTTTTCTCCACTCATGTATTCAGGTTTCCCTAAAATGGGAGTCTGTAGCTATAGGTGCAGGCTGTAGGCATTTGAATGTGCACTGTAACTACTGTACGTATGCAAACTGTTATAACCACCACACCCACACTTTTTTGCATACAAAATGTGTTCAGTGTGTATGTGTGCGAGAGTCCATGATTTAGTGGATCTAAGCCACCTTCCTGTGGAGTCGGTCTGGTCATATTGCCATTGAGCCGGCTAAGATGCCCCATAAGTCACGCCTTGTCTCTTCCTGTCAGCGCATGCAGGTAACATCATGTAATGTATCCCTCCTCTCACTATTGCCCCATGGCCTGGGGTTTTGGCACAACTTCTGACCAGTGAGTCCTGCAGTGCACGGGCCATCCTCTCTCCTAATTGAATCATCGGAGTGCAAAAACAGGCATCAGACAGGATTCATGTCAGACTTGCCCCTGAGCATCCAGCTAGCCATCCAGCCAGCCAGGCAGGCAGGCAGGCATTCAATGGTTATTCACAGAAAGACAAGCACAGTGTGTGTGGATGCATGCAAGTCCACGTGCAAATGTGTGTGCCGTGAGGCTCCAAAGAGAGCACTCTAATTTCCGTCTCAGAGGGAAGTGTGATTGAACACAAACCCTTTCGCCAGCGGGTCGAAACAGTCACACGCTGCAACAACACAAGACGAGATAAAAAAGGAGAAGTCTTATTTTGTCCTTTATTTTCTCTCTACTCTGTCTTTATACTGCCCTTTCTCAGTTTTTTCCTCCTCTTTCATTTTCCCTCTTCTTGAATATCTTTTAGCCGTTTCTAGTATTTTATTTATTTTCTATTTCCACCAATTTGCTGTTAGTGTAACAGTAATATGGTGCGTAAGGTTAAGCAAATTTACTGCATTTCAGATTGCTTTCCTGTGATAATTTGGGATTCTCTGTGTGTGTGTGTGTGTGTGTGTGTGTGTGTGTGTGTGTGTGTGTGTGTGTGTGTGTGTGTGTGTGTGTGTGTGTGTGTGTGTGTGTGTTTTGGGCCATCTGGCCACGGACAGACCTGACTATGGCCACGATCACAACAGATTAGAATGAGTGAAGGGGAAAGTTCTTCTTCTCTTCTTCATTTAACTCGTCCCTCCTCGTCTCCCTCGCTTCATTTAACCTGCTCCACTTAACATTGTGTGTGTGTCTGTCTGTGTGCGTGCTCGTGCAAAGCATTTGAGCATCTGTGTGTGCCCGAGCTTCTTTCTGAAATGTAGCTATCACCTTGTACTGGTCAGTAATTGATAACAAGTCACCTATTGGTATTTAATGGGAAGTGTTTAGCTTCTGAGGCTGTGGTTGACATCATGAATAACCTGCTGAATGTTAATCCCCACTGGGTCGGCATGCGGCCAACCCCGATGCTCACGGGTGTGAACACTCCGCTGATTAAAAAGATTAATAAGGCTAATGGGTAAAAAACAGCATCAGTTTAGGCTGAAGCACTGAGACAAACAGAGGGGGCACACACAAAGGGAGGCACTGATAGAGAGAGCGAGATAGGGAGAGTGTGTTTGGGCTCCCCTCATCTCTTCATCTGCTCAAGTCTGTTTGGCACTCATTCGCCACGAGTGGCTGTGACCCCAGTTTTGGCATGCCGCAAGAGTAAGCTGTATGAGTGAGTAAGTGTTTGTGTAGATGCTTGCGTGCATCATAACGCCATGGCTCTATGGCTCTTTGTGTGTGTGTGTGTGTGTGTGTGTGTGTGTGTGTGTGTGTGTGTGTGTGTGTGTGTGTGTGTGTATGTGTGGGTTTGTTCAAATTGGCTCTGTGTGAAAGGAACTAAGTGGGAATGATTTTTGGGCAATTTGTCTAATGTGTCTGCAGCTACACAGTGACGTAGTTGCTGCAGAGCTGTTCTGTCCTCTTCTCCGGACTGCCGTGCGGGCGGGCCATGAGGGCTGATTGTGTCTTACTGACAGACCGATTCCCTGTTGTTAAAATGTGTATTCACAAGATGAGGCGTGCAGTGCACTTGAGGCGAGATGAGAAAGCGTCACAAATTGACCTTGATGGGATGTCGTGGGGAGAGTAGTGGCTTTTAGCCGTTTTCTTTATCTTTCCCCCTGGAGTAGTGCTTGGCGCTGGTATACCTTTCATTCTTAATGTTGCATTCACTCCTGCTAGTGGATATTGTAATGATCTGTTCTACAGCTTTTAGCTGTAGTTTATTTTCTGTAAGAATTTCTATAGCAACCCTGTACACATTCCCTATCCTTTACCAAAGTTCTTTGTTGCCTTAACCAGGGTCAGTAGAGACGCTAAAATCTTTGAATGACTCTGGGGCCACACATCGATCGATAAATATTACAATATCAAGTGCTATATAAATAAACTAGGGCTGTCAAAATAACGCGTTAATTTCGATTAATTAATCTGAGAAAAAATAACGCGTTAAAAAAATTAACGCAGATTAATCCATTCCATATTGACGTTTGCATACAGACGAAAATCTGGTGCCACTGATATGTCTGCGCTTCTCTCTGATGCTCTGAAACAGACGTTACAGGAAACACAAACCCCGCTGCATGTGACGCTAGTTAACACAATACTCAACAGCAGCTAACGTTAGCCTACCGCTAACTAGTAGCTGGATTAAACACGGTTAAAATGCTGACAGCTAAACATAAACGGTGTAAAGTTTGACTGTGTTTTACTGTAGGGGATTCAACACCAGTATGTAACAATCTGCAGCTGCCGTCGGAGAAACAACACAGACGGCGCGTACAATGAAACTGGTAAACTACAGCCTCGTGGTGCATTTGAAGTTATTGTAAATGTCCTTTTCCTATCTGGTTGTTGTTTTTGTCGTTCAACAGCCATTTACTAGTGAAATAAGTTATTGTTATTGTTATACATTATTATTAAATCATTTAATTTTGACCATATGGCCTTAGCAATAAACAAGCCGTTCTTTAATGTCACCAACTGTTGTTTAGTACCCTTTTTTTTTCTTTTCTTTTTTTACTTTCTTAAAAAGTATCGGTTCAGGCACCGTTAATTATGTATACGATTAATTTCGATTAATTAATCACAGAGTATGTAATTAATTAGATTAAATTTTTTAAGCAATTGACAGCCCTAAAATAAACAATTATTATTATCATTACTTCCAACACACAGTTAACTGTCAAAAACTATTTGCTCTAATTTAAACAATGTATGAATCATAAATCCTAGCCTGTAATCTGACTGAATTGGTATTTGATTTCACTTGATTGGTTTGAGGTGGCATAACATACAATACATTCAATGTGTAAAATCTACATAATTAAAAGCAAGTAAAATAAGCAGCCAGGAAATTGTATAGCAAACATAACAAGTCCAGTCTCGAGTTTTAATTAAATACTCCAGTCACTCTGTATTTGAAATAAGAGCTAATAAATGAATGGTTATTATTAACTGACACTGAATTAACTAACTGGGTAACATTGTGTATAAAGGTACACCTGCAAGGCTCTGTCACCAGCGGCACTAGTTTGGACGAGAGGGTGAGTCAGGCAGTCTGCAGGTTGGGATCAGACAGTTGCTGCATTAAAATGTAAATATTGGATAATAGTGCAGCTTGTACAGTGAAGCCATATATTTAAAGCAGCTCCTTTTTCATCTGTTAGGTGGCACCTTTACTTGCAAACTTTGGACACTTCAGGCCACATAAACTCACAAGTTGCCAATTTTGATGCATCTGCGGTGCTTACGCTCAGCCAGCCTCACCAGAACTCAAGAAGTAGCCTATCGTAGAATGTAATCACAACACACGTCTGTTACATTTCCCCATCCAATTCGTTCAGCTGTAAGAAACGTACAGCCCGGTCTTACATAACTAAAGAATAATGTTGAGAATTGGGTTTTAAATTTCCAATTGACTTTTTTGCATCCAGACATAATCTGTCAAGAGACAATTGTGATGCATCTGAGAATCAACTTTTTTCCCACTCCCAGTATTGTCCACACAAGATGAACATAGAAAATGTCAACAGGACTGTTGGACTGATGATTTGTTATTGTTATTGATTCAACCCTTTGTGTTTGGTATGAAAAATAAATTGGCACAGTTTCAAGCGTAGTAATTTGGAATGCCATTGCCAAACCATGCACACAACATTCAATGATACTTATCCACTTGAGAGTAACCTCAGGTGCATCAAAATCAAGCAGCATTCTGCTTTTCTTTGTGAGCAGCAAAATTCATCCACGGAACAATCTCCACCTCAAAGCATTTAAATGAAGCGTCTATTAAGATTGCATGGATACAAGGACAAAGAACCCTTTTCTGAAGCAACGGAAATAGAAGTCTGTATAACAGACATATTGTATGCAGACCTTCATAACAAAAGTGACATTGTAAGGCAAATAAAAGGAGTAGAGTTGTCCATAAAGACTTGCCGCAGAATCACAGTAAATGAAAGCACAAATGTGACTGATGACGCCCAGCTGTGCTTGGAGAAAATGTGTTTTGCATGCTGCCATTTCTTTTAAAAACCGAGAGGTGAGGTTATTCTGAATACACCTTTTTAATGAGAAAAAAATTGTTGGGTCAAGTCGTGCAACTGTGGCACAGATGGCTTCTCTAACATGCAGGGGAAAAAGGAGGGACTTTCAGGCTACAAGAACTCATAGGACGTCATAAAACCAAAAGAGTCTGATCACCAAAGGCTTGCGTCATGTGGATGCTCCGACAGTGTTTTTGTCATAACTTAGAATTCCTCATGGGGGCGACAGAAACTACGCACTATAGCTTTAAAACAACCGCAGATCATTCCTTTACACTCACATGGGTCACAAGTCTCAAGTCTTAACCTTCAAGTCTCAAGCAAGTCCAAGTCATTTTTTGTGACAATCAAGCAAGTCAAGTCAAGTCATAGCTTTGGTCAAGCAAGTCACAAGTCAAGTCATACAAAAGTTTCCATTTTTAAACAAGCTAAAGACATTATTATGAACTGCTGGAGTTTTATTTGCATTTTTTCCTACTCAATATTCAAAAGATATTGCATCCAAGCCACATACATCTGAACAGTTTAAATTTATACAGATAAAAAAGCACAGCCTAAAACTGATATTAGGCCAACAATATATCAACATACATATTTGTTCAATATGCCTCAAACATGACATCAAATCATGAAATTAATTCAAACAATTCAAGTATAATGGTCAAGTCAAATAATATTCTTCAAACATGCCTCTTTTATGGGACATAAACACATCCTTTAACTTTTCCTACTTTTAAAGAAAAAAAAAAACATTCTTTAAGAGTAGGCTAGCTGAATCCCACCACCTTTGCGTAATTTGGAGAGATTGACTGAGTGTATTTATCACATGGAATGAATAGTATATGTTAATATTTGTCAGTGTATTTGTGAGTGAATGTGTGGGTGTTTGAGAGAGAGAGAGTGAGTGAAAAGTTATTAATATTGGTGAGTGAATATGTACATGTGCATGTTTGTGAGAGTGCAGTGTGTTGTGTGTGTATCTGTGCCTAGCTTTATTCACATACTTACGTCTGCGTGTGTGTGTGTGTGTGTGTGTGTGTGTGTGTGTGTGTGTGTGTGTGTGTGTGTGTGTGTGTGTGTGTGTGTGTGTGTGTGTGTGTGAGAGAGAGAGAGAGAAAGAGTGCAGTTTGTGTTGTGTGTGTATGTATGTGTGTGCCTAGTTTTATTCACTCTTACCACCACCTTGAACAAAGAGGGGAGGGTGTGCTTATTTGTGGTCCAAAACTGAAGGGAGTTATGTCCATCACAAACGTACAAATAGTGGTTCAGCTGAATATGGGGACTGGAACCCGAATCTCTCCTGATTTGAAGTGTCTGATGAAATTTGACGTGGTGGTGGTTGACGTCGGAAATTTTTGTAGTGCAGACCTTGCAAACTGCCGTTTGTTTCTTCTTTGCCTGGTCAGATACGTAATCCTTATAGCCAAAATGTATTATTTTCAGTGCAGAGGGATCCATGACGTTAAGTTACTTGCCGTAGCCAGTCTCGTTTACTGCAGGTCTGCCGCCGCATGCCGCGTCATCATATCAACGGGTTCCCGCGCATGCAACAGCACTAAAATTGTAAAGTTAACTCCTCCTCAATATCAGAGGGGAAAAAAATATATATTTATTAAACAGAAAGTCAAGTCATTTCAAGTCATTTGACTCAAGTCTAAGTCAAGTCTCAAGTCATGAATATCAAGTCAAAGTCAAGTCGAGTCTTTTATGAATGTTTATCAAGCAAGTCTCAAGTCCTAAAATTTGCGACTCGAGTCTAACTCGAGTCAAGTCATGTGACTCCAGTCCCCCATGTCTGACCTGGACTACCTTTTTGAGGCTTAATTATAATTTTTTTGTGTTGACTGTGTCAGAGACAATTAAATCTATGCTAGTTTCTAAGGCCAAAGCTTGTGATGTTATTATATTGTAAGGGGTTTTGGTTTAACACTTGAAAAACATCAACCAAAACTTTATGATTAAAGCTACCATTGGGTCTGCAGTGACCATTTTGACAGGGATGACTACGGCCAGCCAAAGATGATAACAAAGCACCTATTCCAAAATAAAAATGAGTGAAGAGTAGAGCTCTGCAGATAGAGCGGAGGTTGTTATTAGCTGTGTTCAGTTCACTGTGCATCAGTGTAACACTTGTACTGTTACAAGTGACACTGTTACTGACACTTGTAATAATCTGTGCTTGTCAGTGCTAAACACAAGCACTTTTAGAGGACGTACATTGATCGCCGCTATTTCCAAAGCTTGTAATTGTAAGGAGTTCTAGTTCTTTTGTTTCCCTCAAAGCCCTTGGAGTCAACCTGAAATAATCTATACAAATTGGATTAAAGCTTCAGGAAATGCAGGGATGTTGTATTGCATTGCTCTGCATTGTACAGGTGTGCATGTTATTATGTCTACCCCTGGTATTTAATATACCATTCTTGCCCAAGTTATATTACTTTTCCTTGTTTTGAGATGCATTACCATATACAGTATACATGTAGGGACAGTTTCCCAAACATTTGACACACTTCATGCTGCACTGACATTCAGGCAAGTTTGGATGTCATTACAGCGTTTCCTCTATGTTGATTTTGTTGTGGCAGCCCGCCGTGGCAAAATTTCTGCCGCCACGGTATCAGAAATAGGGCAGACACACAATGTAGTCGTGGTTGCTTTTTAAATTATCCTGCCGACATAATGCACCCCCCGTTGGCTGCTGCTCAGATTGCAATTAAATAGGGCTGCAACTAACGATTATTTTCAGTCGATTAATCTGTTGATTATTTTCTCGATTAATCAATTAGTTGTTTGGTCTATAAAATGTCCGAAAATGGTGAAAAATGTGGATCAGCCCAAACGCCCAAGATGACGTCCTCCAATGTCTTGTTTTGTTCACAACTCAAAGATATTCAGTTTACTGTCACAGAGGAGTGAAGAAAGTAGAAAATATTCACATTTAACAAGCTGGAATCAAAGAATTTTTACTTTTATCTTAAAAAAATTACTCAAACCGACTAATCGATTATCGAAATAGTTGGCGATTCATTTAAAAGTTGACAATTAATCAATTAATCGATTAATCGTTGCAGTTCTACAATGTAACAACAAGTAGAACTATTCAGAGGTTATTGGGCCTGTCCAGTTTGACTCCACATGCTGTTGTGTTGATGTGTTTATTGTCAAAACGTTCGCTTTCTTCCGAGTCGACTATTAAATGAACAGCTCCACCAAAAACGTCACCACTGTGGGTCCGTTCTAATTGGACAACATTCAACTTGTCAGCTCTGTCAGCTTATCGTCCTGATATCAAACATCTGGAAACATTAAAACGGTAAGTGAGTCAGTGTATTATAACATAAATTGGAAATAGTCTATAGATGTAGTTGTAACCCACTCCCTCTGCCACCTGGAGGTACCCCTCTGCACTGCTGCGATACTCTGCGTTGTGTTGTGTTAGATGTTAGGGGTGAAGTGCAGAGAGAAGGGAGCATGGTTGTTCGGACAGACCTGCCCCCACTGCTAAAAAAAATCCTAAAGGAATGTCTCTTTATCACAGATAATGGGATATTGGTTTTCCAGTCTACTATAATTAAAGAGGTGAACATTTACATTTAGATATGCGTTTGTGTTCATAATATTACTGTAAGTACCATATTTTCCGCTTTCTGAATTGTCAGCGTATTCACAAAACAAGAGAGGCATAGACAGAGTGCAGTCACAAATTAGGAAATACAAAGTAAAGGCTGCAATCAAGTCTGCCCTTTTTTGCCATAATGCAGTGAAAATTACTGATTGTTATTTTCATAAACACCCTGAAATACTATTTTCCTTCTTGCACAAAACAAATTATCACTCAAATGAAATTAATACACACCAATGGCTATAGGGCTGCAAATAATACTGTACAGTGCAAAATGGAGATGAGCACAGTAAGTCTACATAATAGATGTACTAAACAGGCAGTTTGTCTCTAATGGCCTCAATAAACAGCCACATCGCCATCTAGTGAAACTGAAATGAAACAGAAGCTTGAAAGCTGGCAGTTGAAGTTACATTAGCTGCTGCTGTAGTGCAGGATAGTGCTGACCTTGTGTATGTCATTGGGGATATATATATAAACATCCATTGAGGTATTCTACACAAGGTGTACTAACAAATCACACACACACACACACACACACACACACACACACACACACACACACACACAAGAGAATCAGTGCACAAAAGAAGGAATGCAGCTATTGTCCATAAAGTCATACTTAAAGACAAGGACTCAAATAATATCTGCAGACTTATGTAGCATATTAACTAATGCTCTGCACATGAGGGCAAGCATATACAACATATAAAAAAACCAAGTGCTTTGCGTTGTTCTACATTCTTTATTTATAAACATATCTCTTCCATAATATCTCTCGCCATACTGTATGTACGTACACCACCAGTGTCAGACTACAACTTGTGCTCTCAGGACTCCCTGCTCTTGTCTGTACCAAAACTATGTATCGAGGCTGGTATAAGAGCCATCATGTGAAGGCTCCATTGTCTTTGAGTGAACTGCAAAAATGTTAATAACATGATTGTGCTGCCATTTCGTCCAAGACTCCCTTGAATAAGTAACTGCAGTCTCAAGAGACCTTCCTGGTTAAATAAAGGTCAAATCAAATAATAAAGGGCACAATAATAAAGCCAACATCCTCACACTGACAAGACAGTCATTCAGTCGGTAATGAAATGTCTAAATGTTTACACTGCCCTGGAGGCCTGAATAAACGGTTTCCTGTGTTGTAGTCTCTCTCACACACACCCACACACACACACACACACACACACACACACACACACACACACACACACACACGTTGACCAAGCGGTTGTTGTTTGACAAGTAGATAGGGGGCCCTGGCCCCCTAGTAGGAAACAGTTGTGGTTTCTGCAGGCCCCGGCCAAGCCCCTGCCTTGATGCTGCAGAGAGGCTTGAGCTGAAAATTCTGCATCCAATCTGCACCAACTCGCATGGCAACAGTATTGTGAAAATAAATGCACACACACTTGCAGAAACACACAACCAGACCCAACGCACACAAACAGATACTGAGAAATATAAGCAGTTTTGATAAGCTTCCTTTCCAGCCGGCCTTGCATTTTAGTTGTGGTAATTTTTCAGCCCAGTTTAGTTCAATTTAATCAGCATCATCTAATAAGTCTTCAGGCGCTGCTCTGTCACACAGTATTTCTGTTAAACAGTCTCCTTAGAGTTCAAGTCTAATTTTTTGGGAAAAATGTAGTCTGTATGATTACTTTAAAATGACTAAGTCAAGGAAAACACAACATTTCATATATCAATTAGATATCTCCATTTTACTTTAGCCTTACAGTTTTTTACAATGACTTTGGCACTAATTTCAGAACCTTGACGTCATTTTTTCAAAACTCTAACACATTGGCAGGTAGCCAATGAGAATTGAGTGATTCAGACGCGTAACTATCGGTAAGCAGGGTACGTGGTTGCTTACGGGCCTGGTACAATCAGTGGCCCGCATCACTGGAAGACATTGACAGCCGGGGCCCCCTATCGCATTTTCATTACTCACACAATCCCAGCAGTCCCACGTGCAGCCACTGACCAAGCGGGAGTGAGAACGGGTCAAATTCATTTCCTTGTTTCTGTTATGAAGACGAGACGTGTGTGACTCGAACATCTCACATTTACCAACAAAACGCACAGCGAAAGACCATGCAAAACATTTCAGACCGTCCTGCCAACCTGTATACATTTTAACATTGATGTACGCTGTAACAAAAAAGCTGAATGAAAGCTGAAAGCTGTTTCAATCCTGCCGGCTTTCTGCAGCAGGCGGGGCTGTTGCTCCGTTTCCCCCGCAACTGACGCGCGCACACACAATCACACACGGTGGATGCAGGAAAAAACGCAGATGAGACGTACAGGATGACCTAAATTGAGGACTCGTTATTGTAAGTGCAATGATAAGTTAAAGTCCAATAAGTACTTTATTAAACCATATTAATGTGTGTCCCAGCCCAGGATAGGAAATTAACTAACAATGTAAATATATATATATATATATATATATATATATATATATATATATATATATATATATATATATATATATATATATATACTCGTACCATATTGGTCTGTATTCTCTCTACTACTGCAGTACTTTTACAGGGATATATTTATATGTGGTACCATAATGAAACATGTATCACCTATTTTGTACTACAATATTTAATGATTGTATGAACAATAACACAGTGAAACTATCGGTAGCTTGCGTGTGGGTGATCTAAAGTAACGTTTCAATGGTCTTTCATAATAAATTTGAACCAATGATTGTGCAAGTGCAATATTTCTTGAGTTTTGTGTCTAGAGTTTTGAAAAATGACATCAAGGTTCTGAAATTAGTAGCAAAGGGATTGTAAAAAACTGTAAATAATGCTGCGAGCATTATGCCAACAGTGTGATCATATTGGGGCAGAGGTGAAGTTATGGTAAAAGGTTTGATCCAGTTTCTAGGACTGAACAGCTACAACTACCTTGAAAGGTCTATCCCTTTGCTACTAATTTCAGAACCTTGATGTCATTTTTCAAAACTCTAGACACAAAACTCAAAACGGTCATCACTTGTAACACAGGCTGTCCAATGTTCAAAACATTGCATTGTGCATTTATATCTTTAAAGAAATATTGCACTTGCACAATCATTGGTTCAAAAAACAAATTTATTGTGAAATACCATTGAAACGTTACTTTAGATCACTCACACACAAGCTACCTATAGTTTCACTGGGTCATCGTTCGTACAATCATTAAATATTGTAGTACAAAATAGGTGATACATGTTTCATTATGGTACTACATATAAATATATCCCTGTAAAAGTACTGCAGTAGTAGAGAGAATACTACAGACCAATGTGGTACAAGTATATATATTTATATATTTACTGTATTTAACCTTTATTTACAGTATCCAGGTAAGTCGATTTAGAACAAATTCTCATTTGCAACGACGACCTGTCACATTCACACAGTTCCACATTCATACCTGGAAGCTGCCCAGTACAACCACAGTCTGATCTGCTGGCCACTGAGCAGTATATATATATATATATATATATATATATATATACAGTACTTTATATATAAAGTATATATAAATTATATACCTCAATCATCAGTAACGAGTTGGCAGAATTGGACAAGCAATTCCAAGGGCCTGCATCCATACAGTGCAGTACTGTCAATACAGTAAATAGTCTCAAAGGTGGTACATGGGACAACAGAAACAGTGTCTGATAAACAGCAGTACATTACAGTAAAGAATGATGATGAAATATTACATCCATAGACAATGTAGTCTAATTGGTTCATGCTCCACACTAATTGGTGACAATGAATCTTGTTATCTTGAAACTTTCGTAATCTAAACATGGAATATCGTTTGTCTGTTTCCATACAACTATGCATTAAGAGTAATGCAACACTTACTTATCATTTTGAGTAGTTGTATCGATTAATAGTTAGATCATTGTAATGAAATGAATAGACAGTCATCTGAAATGTAATGTGTGAATTGCTTTTTGAAATAGTAGTACTTTGATGTTAAGTTGTGTCATATTGAACAGGTGATTAAATTAACAAATGATCTTTGGTTTATGTGTATTGTATCCAAGCAACTGAAAAAGTTGAGTTTTGAAAATTGTGTATTTTGATCATTGGTTGTGAGTTTTGTGTCTAGAGTTTTGAAAAATGACGTCAAGGTTCTGAAATTAGTACCAAAGTGATTGTAAAAAACTGTAAAAGATGTACAAAACAAGACAAATAATTTGGGCATTGTGTTTTAGAGTGGAAATGGGAAGAGACATTCTCAGGTTTGAACTGATCCATTTATTTTTTTCGCCATTCTTTATTGCAGGGAGACCAGCTGTAAGCAAAAGTCAACTGCCAAGTCAGGAAGTAAGCTGCCAAATCCACTGCTTTGGACTTGGCAGCTTTGGTTTTATTTTGGTATGTTTCCATACAGACTTTTGATAGAACTGCAACACTTTGACAGTGAGAATCCATATACCCAGTTGTCTATTATGTTAACACAGAGCCTCATTCATTTGTGTCTGGAGTGTGGCCAATAGTGTCATCTGTGTGTCCTAGTTTTGTGAGGCCTCAATGTTTGGTCAGCGGACGTATTTGAATCAAAGCCACTAATGTAGATCACTAGATCAGAGTAGACTCTATAAATGATGCGATGGTGGGGTTGTTGATTTAGAATTAAGTCAATCAAAACTAATTTTTGTGAAGGCAAAGAGCGTTAGGGTAACCTCTGCCTGCAAGGCAGAATCCATAATCACAGCACAACACATATTGTACATGTTGCACCTTTATTGGCTGTTTTTATACTACTAAATGATTTTGCCAAATCTCCAGGAAGTTCTTGGTCAGGGTGGATAGATGAGCATACAAAACACAGGACCAGTTCTTGCGGCGTAGGTCCCAGGTTTGGTTAGATTTTGGTTTAGACTATAAAAACATTGTGGTTTTGGTTAAATATTGAAAAAGAATAAAATTAAAGTACCATTTCTGTCTCCACTTTTCATCTTGCCTTATGGTTTCTTACATTGCTGTTAGGGAATAACGCCGTTACCGTTACTGCCAACGTGTTACTATATTTGGAGCTGTTTTTTTCATCAGACCAACTAGATCTCTGAGTCTGATCTGAGAGGCAAATACTTTTTTTTACTGTTCTTCCTTGGTTAGTGGGCAGTGCACGACGCAAGTGCATACATGCTGACGATTGGCTGAGGTTGAGTAAAATGTCATGGTAAGCCAATCAGAGGCAGAGTTGGGCGGGTGTTCGAAAGCACGCATAGTATGGTATGGCGTTTTGAAATCAAGGAGAGGGTTAACTTTTCCTGCTACAGATTTTCCACCGTGGTCAGAAATAACAGGGGAGACACTTTGTTTCTCTCACTATATGACTCTAGAGTCGCTACTCGCTCGAAAGCTAATCGCCGTCACTCTCTCACTTCTCCCTCGCTCTATCACCTACTCCCCACACACACACACACGCCGGCTTGACGCACACACCAGCGCACAAGTATAAACATACGTTATTTGCACTACAAAGAGTGTATATATTTGTTATTTATTTTTGGTATAGTGCTTAACAAGCATAATTTAATTTTCCCCAGTTGTGGCCTGTTGAGGTGTTGTGTTATTTGTATCGATCCACTATATAAACATAATATCTACATACATGGCATTTGATTGAAGGCTAGTCTCACTTTGTCCCACAGCAACATTAAAATAGTTTAGATTTGTGTACATTGTTTCTGTTAATAATGTATTGTATTAAGGTTCCATTTCATTATAATATTCAGATTTATCATAAATAATTGAACATGCACATATATTTTAAGTTACATTAAAGAGGGGTAGGTGGAGGTGGGGTCACATTTGAGCATTTAAAAATGTACTTGAAAGTAACGCAATAGTTACTTTCTGAAGTAACTAGTTACTTTCATAATTTGTAACTGAATAACTAATTTAGTTACTTTTTGGAAGAAGTAACTAGTAACTGTAACTAATTATTTTTTTAAAGTAACTTGCCCAACACTGCTTATAATTGGATACTCGCCGATACCGAGTACTGATTCGAGAACGTAATAATCCTTCTGGGGTCTGAGGGTGTTTTCAGACACAGATGATTTTGGCCTGCTCTGATATTGTTGTCAATTAGAACAAATCTAAGCTGTATTTAATTACCATGCCTTTTTGCTATTCAAAACTCAGTGCCTGTAGGCTGGACATTTCCCTGAGCTAGTGGCAATAAAATGAATAATATAATTCCTGATATCAAAATACTGAGGGAAGTTTAGAAAGAATAAAGAATGCAAAGTATGATGAAGTCATTCGCGTGTATATTAATTAGCCATGTGGATTTACTGCTCCAGCTGAGAGTATGGTTTGTTTACCCAGCAGCTAAGTTCATAAGATCTCGTCCAAATTTAAAGACTCGTGTCAAACTATATTTAAGTTAGACTACAAAAAGACAGCTTTCGTTTTAGCTTGTTTGTAAAAATTCGCTATTTGCAGAGTAGGCTGTGGTTGTAACAGCGCGGTGGAAAGGCTGCATTCAGACAGAGCAGATTGAAATATTGCTTTCTTCATGTTTACACCGGTTAAGCTGTTGAGAGAAATTGGACTGACACTGCTAATCAAATATCAGTGGTGAAGCTTACGGCAGAAATGTCTTACAACAGGCTGCGGACGTGCTTTTTCACGAAGTCATGCAGCTTTGCTACAAGGTTTCTGTGATGTGGTGACAGCTGGGAACCTCATACCTCGGCTCCAGTACACTGAGAAGACATGGAAACCCAGTATTATCAATGACTGACAATGGCTGGTCGTCAAGTGCAATGTATTGGGTAAGAGCCTCTGTTATTTTTACAGCTAAAAATGTCCAAACAGTTAGCATTGCTTCTCTTCCGCCACCTACCTGCTCGATGTTAATGTCACCATAAGGTGGTATCGGGTGTGGTAGTATCAGAGTTATTTTATGATTACAAGTACATGTGCACAGCATCGCTGTGTTTACAATTTTCAGTAAACACCATATAAATGTAATATAAAGCTTCATACTTTATCCACTCAGTTCCAAATCAAACCAAAAGCTTGTTCTGGGTTTTTGGCAGGCTAGGTTACTCCAGAGCATTGCTGCGTCTCAGATTTAAGACTGAATTGGACCTTTAGAACAACAGTTGAGTATACTAAGGCCGGCCTATGACTGCTGATAGCCAATCATAGTTTGGAAAAATGGGGTAGCACCAATTAGATTTCAGGTTTGGCCCAGGCTACTCCCTGGACACGCCCCTGCTTTAACCTGGATATTGTCCACTCAAACTTTGGAATGGAGGTAAAAGCCTCAAGTGACATTTTCTCATTGTAGATCTCAAATGAAAAAAATCTGATTTGGCCCTTCCAAAACAGGGATTATTACATCCCCAATTAATTTCAGAAGTGGAGTTAAAAATCAATAATGAATTATGTATTTTCTTACCACAGCAGACACAGAAATACATATATCTACCTTCATCAAGGTCAGGTTTTGTTCTCATTCAGACACCACACCTCTGAGTCACACCAGTGACAGGACGTGTGCTCGGTGGATACCTCCATAAAGCTTTGACACTTCATTGTTTCAATCTCACCTCATCAGGCAGATATTCTCTGAGGTGATATGTACTATTAGAAACTGTGGAAGTGTAGACAAACTTTTTAATATTGTTGGGGTTGGACAAAACATAAAATTTCTGAAATAACAACTTTTGTCATTTTGGGGCATTTTCTGAAACAACCGATGATGTTGTTATACTTGGGAGGAAAGTCTCTGGGAAAGAGCTTGTGGTTGAGGTTGAGTTTGCCCACTAAAGACTCTACAAACGCAGTTCATCCCATACGGTTGCCTTATTGGAGGATTGTCTCCTTCTGGTACTTATGCATTCTCTAACAACTCTGAGGAACTATACTATGCGTCCCACAAAGGCACTAACTCAAGTATCGCTAGGCTGAAATCTACCATGTAAATGATAACACCTCAGTTAGATGCTGGGGTGTAGTGGGGTTGATGTTATTGTATGTGATCACGGAGGAAACATCAAAGCCCAGAATACCACATATCTTTAGACCAATAGAAAACAACCACAGAAGAAAATGTTCCACTTGACTGGCCAATCACCGCTTATTCTTCCTTTAATGGAAAAGTCTGCGCAGGGCATGATATCTGTAAGTGAGATCTGTTTCGCTGTCTTTTAACTTTCGAGCATCATCACATATGGACGGTCTGCATATTTTCCTGTTCATTTACTTAGGTAATTCTTTTAATACAAATTTTGGATGATTTAATTACAATTGATAGGTTCCATTTTGAGAATCATTTATACCAACATTCTCATTGCTTTTGTGTGAACTCCTGTAACACTGGGCACATGTCCAACTGTTTTTACAATTGTTTTTATTTCAGGAGTTGTTTCTTGCAGTTATGATTTAGTTTCTGGATCCATGTTGAAGGTGAGAGTCAGACCAGGAGACAACATCACTCTCTACTGTGACTGCAAATTATCATCAGGAGTATACATAGTGTGGTACAGGAACTGCTCTCATGAGAATCAGCCTTCTCTTATCCTTCAAGTACAACATGGTCCTCAGAAGATTCCCCCCTCGTTTCCAATTTGTGAGAAACTTTTCTTCTAACTCCTATGACCTGCTGATCACGAACATCACTGATTCTGATGAGGGCCTCTACTACTGTGGAACTAAGCAGTCAAGAGTGGAGGATAAAGAATACATTACTCATACATCTGTTTACAGATATGGCAACATCACAACAAAGATCATATTGGGTAAGTATGCTGGCCTGACTTGTCTTTGTGTGACTGCAGTGAATGTAATTATTTGACTAAATGATCATCATCAGTGTTGGGAGTAAGAAAAAGATACAAAAGTAGCACAATTTCGGTGATATTATATATATATATGTATCAATCTATATATTACAATCTCAGTAACGCGAGTAAAAATGCAATTTAACCCGAAATTTAGTGGTGTTTTGTTAAGAATTCACCAACGGTGCGAAAAACATTTCGCCACCAGAGAATAATCCGTTAGTAAAAGAGTAAAGCTGCGTTGAAGAGAGGTGCTGTCCCGTCACTGTTCCTGTGGTCAGAGCCAGAACCAGAGACGGTACGGACAACATCTGTGTCCCAACAGGTAACGGTACGTCAGCGCGGACAGCAGTGTGTCCGAGCAACTGACAGCTTTAAACATGTTGGGAATAATGTTTAGGCTTCCTACACGTAAATATTACCATTACATTTTATCAGCGGTGGAAATGACTGTACAGTACCTAGGCCTGCACGATTAATCGTTATAAAATCGCAATCTCGATTCACCCCTGTTCGGGATTTTAATTTTTAAATGACTTCGTTTTTTTGTTGTTGATAAAAACAAATAATAATAATTAATTAAGTATATCCATTTTCTGTTACTTTATACTTCTACTCCACTACAATTCAGAGTCAAGTATTATACGTTTTACTTTGCAGATTCAGATTAATAATACAAAATCTTATGAATAAATACATTATGATGTAATTAATTGGATAAAGATGAGAATTTGTTGATCCTGTGGTGAAATTCACAAGCTTCCTGCCAAGTCATACTTCCGCGGTTATTTTGGTGAAAGTAACTCAATAGTATTGTAAAGCATTACAATTCAGAGATATTAATATTGTAATATAACTAATTACTCTCAAATGACAGTAACTAGTAATCTATAATGCATTACATTTTGGAAGTAACTTGCCCAACACTTTTTAAAAAGGTGAACCATCATGAAGTCTAGAGCACCATATAATAGCACTTATACAACATTTACTGTATGTGAAGATTATATCCGTCAACAACCTCCAATCTGACCTAAATAGTGCATGTTTTTTACAGATTATTCTTATTTATATATCTGAACTGTTGTAAGTGCACCCAAGTTTCCCCATAGGTATTGTCATGCATAGTGAGTTTGGGGATAATTTTACATTTAAAATCTGAGGCTCAAACAAGGTTAAAGGTTGCACATTGCACTTAATGTTGGAATGAGCTCAAAGTCTGATACAAATAGACATTATGCAAATGAGAATGGATATTTCTTTAAAAGGCAGTTCTGATTTGGGGCTAAAGTTAAAAAAAGTCTACCAACCAGGCAGGGTCAGCACTGCACATGGGTCTTGGCAGAACAAATAGTAACGTCAATACAGTATAAAAAAAAACTTTGAGTTCCCCACAAACTCCACTGAATTCTATTTAAATCTAACAGTATTTTTATTGTAGGAAGTATCTGAGGCTCCTAGTTCCTGTCTTCATGGAACAACTATTTCACTTATGTCCACATACAACTTTGATCAGGAAAATAAACAATTTTGGTGAGATCAGAGTTTAATGAAGCTAATCGACACAACTTTGTTTTAGATTCAGACTCCTGTGTGCCTCAGCACTGTGGTGTGTGCTGGACGCTGCTGTTCTCTTTGTGTCCAGCTTTCGCTGTTCTCTCCTCTCTCCTCTCCGGTTTTCTGGTTTATCTCCTCTGTCAGAAAAAAGGTAATACTGTATATCTCACAAATATCCATGATACATGATACAAAATTAATTTCAACCACAAAGAAACCTGGATTAAGGTGTCCTCTTTGGATCTGTGTTTGAGTTTGGGTGTACCATGCTTTAGTGAAGCTGTATTGATTTCTGCAGCTAAAGAACCTGAAGCTGATCAGCAAAGACCTCAAACAAGACTGAATCAGGTAGGTGTAATAGTAGAATATAATGAATGACGACATTAAGTCAGTACACGATCATGATTCTAAACACCAAATGTCAAATTTTAGGATGAAGATGTGTGTTATGCTGCAGTGGAAATCCGTCAAGCATCACAGAGATCAAAGAAGAAGAAAACCCAGAGTTCTGACTTCTGCACATATTCTGCCATCAATACATCTAGGATGTAGAGAGCCTAAAGAACAGAAAAGAACAAACATAATACATTGTAAAATGATGATTAATGATGAATGGTATAAATAATTCGGGATGAGTATAAACCATTCTGTTTCTTATCAGCAGGGTGCGATTTTCCGAGGGGATGCGTGGGATTTCCCCCTTTCTGGTCTATATCCCTGCTTCTGCTGAATTATTTTTTATCCCCGATTAGGACAAAATGTAACAAAAAATGACAGTGAAGTTTAGGCTCAAAAACAACTAGCAAAGTTTAGGAAAAAGATCAGATTTGGAATAAGACATTCCCAAAGAACAAACAAGCGTTTCCTCGGTGAAAGTAGTTTGTTTTCGCCAAGAAGTGAACTCTGCTCTCTGGCTTGAAAGCACCGTTTTATGTTGACACCACGTTGTGGTATTTTATTTTGAGATCAGAAAACATCCCCCCCCCCCCTCTGCTTTTTTCACAAATCACACCCTGACTTGATACTAAACTCTACAGAAAACCTACTTGTTGTTGTTGGTGATTACAATTCAACATCACTTTTGTGATTAAAATCGATAACATTTAATGTCTGTAACATTTAATAGAGAGAATAAAATATATATTTAAGGACATATCATACAAAAGCCAAGATGGCTATAGTTTAATTTTCTTACTTTGCTTATTTGTTTAAAGGATGGCCCGGTCGCAGTTTACAAGAAGTTACAAGACAACACAGAGGTGTCAGTAAAGCCAACCTCAACCACATCGTGTGGCACCTTGTAGTCAGTGAAGCTCACAGGAAACTCACAGTAACAAACAGCCCCTCATACGGCTGCAGAGCTCAACGTGCCGACAGACTGACGCTGCAGATTAGTGTACAGCTTCACTGTCCACACTTGACTGTGCATGTTGAGAATACAGATAATTCTTCAAAAAGATACAAGCACGCACAAACCAACTACAACAGAAAAGCTCTTGGTCTCATATAGTGTTTGTTTTTTACATTATTGATTCATTAACTGTATAAATGGCTATGGAGTTTTGACAACAGTTTATTTCAGAGACTTAACGTTTGTATATTTGGGAGCATTTAAAACCAGGGAAGGGTAAAATGCTGATTTTGTAATCTCTGTTAGCCACACCAGCTCCAGGTGAAACTCTGGTGACCTCTAGTGGAGATGTTAAGTAATAAACCAATAAGACGACTGGGTGAGGTTTGACCCCAAGCTGTCCTGAACAGCCTCGAGATCAATGTGCCATCTTGATTCTACATTGAATCACTATAACTGCTGCAACTTTACATCATCATAAGAACACATTTCTCAACAGTGGAGGGTGCAATTCTGCAAATGAAATTAAGACCATAAAAGCAGTATTATTTTACACCTACTGTAATGTGACAAAACCCCAAACATTATCCTCTACTGATATTGTAGTTTGTCAGTTTTATACTATTGTAAGTATCAATCAAATGCACACCCTTTAGCCAGTCCTTCCAGAAAAATGCGAGTTTTTTTGTGATTGTTGCCGGAATCCTTGATTATGCGGCACGTTCTCTTAAAAAATGCGGGGATTATGAAATCATGCAAGCCCCGCATATTTTGCGCAGAAATCAGCAATTTATGTGGCGAAAGTGCGGCGTATTTGAAAAAATGCGGCCCCCGCATAAATATGCGGACTTTGGCTGATTATGCATTGAATTATGCAATCGCATAATTGCGTTTTTCTGGAGTGACTGTTTAGCAGACCATGTCTCCATTGACATAACAGTGACTGTACATTGACAACTTATTCAATTCCAACAATTTCACACTCACTGTTTTTGATTGTTTCACATTGGATTATCCGTACTGTTAGGGCATTTACCACAGTGTATAGAAATTCATTCATGAAAAAAATATTCACACTGACTGAATTTCCTGGTTCATTATTTCATTCTTCGCAGAGTAAACGTGCGTTTTATTTCCTTCCACAACTTAAAAAAATGTTAATGGTCCCATGAAATGAACATTTCACTTCATGAGGTTTTTTAACATTAATATTCGTTCCCCCAGCCTGCCTATGGTCCCCCAGTGGCGATAAATTGCGATAGGTGTAAACCGAGCCCTGGGTATCCTGCTCTGCCTTTGAGAAAATGAAAGCTCAGATGGGCCGATCTGGAATCTGCCCCTTATGACATCATAAGGAGAAAGGTTACCTCCCCTTTCTCTGCTTTGATGCCTAGAGAATTTGGCCCGCCCATGAGAAAGAGAGAGACATCATGGCTTGCAAATGAGCGAAGCATGGCATTTGGTCAAGGCCACACAACCTCTTTGTTGTTGTTGATTACAATTTAGCTTCAGGTTCACATTTGTGATTGAAATCGATATGTAACATTGTAACATTTCAGAATAGTGGTGATGATTGTGTCTCTGTAACAAGATGCAAAAGTGTTTTTTTCAGACAATTTCCTGTTTGTATTTCAAGTTAGCCATCAGCCACCACATACCCTTCACGAGTTATCCGATACAATTCCAGGTAAGCTTTACAGGAAACCCACAGTGACAAACAGCCCTTCAGATAACTGCAAAGCTTAACATGCAGACAGACAGCAGCTGCAGACTAGTGGCCTGCTGAAGGTGTTGAAGAAAATGTTTTAGTTTATTGTAAAAACAAAAATGCTACAAATTGTTAGGAATCTCCACTAACTCATTGAAAACAGTGGTCAGTTGTTAAGTTAGATGTTGTTATTTATGTCTAACTACAGTCAAGCTTAAGTTTATTTCTGAATCTATGTCATATAAGTGACCACATCCTTACTTTGTGGGATCTTAGTTTGCAGACAGATGCAGAGTGGGGTTTCATACTCAGATATGGTCAGTGGAGTTATATTCAATATATGATGTTCATCTGCATCCTGAAGATATTTTTGGATGTTTTGTGATTTTTTATTATTTGTTATTTTTGTTAAACAAAATTAATATTTATTTTGACTTATTCTAATATGTATGTATAGGCCTGCACATACGGCTATACAATTGACAATAACTTGCAATGAGGATTGGAATATTGGAAACAGCAGCCCAGTCAAATCCAGAGTAAGAAAATGCAAAACCCTGGAAGGACACATACAGGGTATTTTACTGTAGTGCTGCTTTTGGCTGTATTCGCAAATCCACAATAATTATGATTAGCCTACTGCATTTTGCATTTCTAAACAGATAAATCACAAAGCCCACATTCCTTGTATAAGTAGCAACAAAACAATCAAATTTGTGCCACAACAGACAAGAGACAAGGGAGCTGTTTCACTGCCCAATATCTCATGAAAACATATATGCGGGGAGTAATGAGGTCGGTGTCTGGCCCGCCAAACACTGTTCTACTGTTGTAATAAACATTGTAAATGTGAGTTGTCTGACTGAACTGGTTATAAGTTAAATAAACAACCTTCCTCAGTCTTACTATAATTAAACCGAAAAGAGGACAACACTCAGTTACACAAAAGTGATTAAACAACGCGCCACCTTAACAGCTGAATAAAGCATCACCATGGAAGCAAATACAGATATGTGTACTTTAGATCATATCAACTTGACAGCTGAGGCCTGTACTACGAAGCAATATTTGTCGTTAACGAGGTAACTTCAGGTTCAACCCAGGGTTTTCTGTACCACGATGGTGGATCACTTGTTATCGGGTTCAATCGCCGTGGTAACTTATGCTGAACACCTAACCTGGTCGGGAGCAGGTTAAGTTGGAGATTAGAGATCAACTGGTGTAAAAGCACCGCCTACTGACCAATCAACACTCGATTGATAACGGCGTCACCGCAACCAGTGAAAATTAGGACGGTAAGATCAGGCGGAGCTCGGTGCGCAGAGAGGGGGAGAGAGAGGGAGAGAGGGGGAGAGAGGGGGAGAGAGAGGGAGAGAGGGGGAGAGAGGGATGCGCTCATAAAAGATAACATTTAGAGACCGACAACCCCGTAAACATTCCCTGATGGGTATTTTTATGAAATATATAGATTTTAATGGGAGGGAATTAGCCTACATATAGGCTATCGACATCTTGAGCCGTGTGTTGCCAATGCCCAAAGCAGTTTGAAGTATGTTTTTTAGGGCTGTCAGCATTTACGCGTTAATCGCAATGCAATGAAGGGCCGACGTGATGCGATTCTTTTTTTTAAGTGCATTAATCGCATGCCGGCATTTATTAATTTATTTTACACTTCACTCGGCTTTGTGTCGTGCCTAACAGGCTACTATTTTGACCCTTTGCAGCACCGTTACTTATCATCAAGCTGCCACTTCCTCGTAACACATCCTGCTGCTGCAGGCTGCAGGCATGATGGAGAAAGACAGCAGCAATGAAATCCTGAATGGCGCTTTTTATTTTCCAAAACTCCCGGACGGCTCGTAGACAAGTCGAAAGCAATATGCACATTGTGTAAAGCCGAATTAAAATATCACCGAAGCACGTCAAGCTTGAGCTACCACGTACGGAGCTAAGCATAGTAGTACAGTTAACGTGATGCTACCCGCTAGCATGCTACTATTTTGGAGAGTGCTACTTGCCGACCTGTGGCTGAAACCAAATCCCAAAAAATTACTACAGCTCTTGCGAAACGGGTGGCAACTAACTGCAGACCTGTCAGCATCGTAGAGGACTCGGGTCTTAAAGACGTGCTATGGTTGGCATGTTCTGACCTGTCTCGTTGACGTACCACACGGAGAAAGCAGCCACAGTGGAACCTTACTTGACTCTAGTAAGGATAGGGATTTTTAGTTTTTTAGTTAGGTACTTGGAGGAATTGTGCAATAATGACAGATTCACACATTTTTCTTTTACAGTAAATAAATAATTACAAATCTTAAAATCATGTTCATAAAATAACTTTCTTTGCATTCATTTGATTCCCAATCAAGATACACTGGTAAGAATTGCTTTCGATTGTTAATATGTACTTAATATGTCCTGCTGCTCCCATCGTCAGCCAGGTAATATTTTTTTTACTAAAGCAGTATATGAAATCTGATGTATTACCTACCACCATTTAGTTGTTTTGTGTTATTTAAGATATTTATAAAATATCTGGTCATGCCAGATATAATTAATTATTCCACAAATTTTTTAAACAATGCAATTACCCATTTCAGCCACCAGGGGGCAGTGCTCCCCCTGCCCCACAGCAAACTCATGGGTCAGACCCATCTGGTAGCGAAGGAGGGCGGAGACTAAGAGCTACATGAAAAAATATGCACCAAACAAGCTACTTTGAAATGTTGCTTTTTTCATGAATGCAAAAGTTGGGTGACCCCCCCCCCCTCCTAGACTAAAAAAGGTTGGGTGACCCTCCCCTCAACAAAGAATAAAAAGACATGACCCTCCCCTATTTTCCTCCGGTGGTCCATTCCATAAATACCGAACGGTCCCTTAAGAGATTCGCACAGTTTTTACACACACACACAGCTAACGTAAGTTTCTAGGCAAGCGGTGATTGTTTAAGTCTTAATCTGCACAGTGAGTTACAACAATTAGCTATAGCTAACGTTAAATAAGTGTGTTGTAGGCCTACTCGCCTTTCTGTGCAACGCAAAGTCCTCCTCAATCTGCTCGAGGTTTAATTTCTCTGCTTGTTCATTCTCAAAGCATAGTTATAACTAATGTTAGTCTCCACACAACTCATATTTAAAAATGTTTTGAGCGAATGCTTAAAATGCAGCTTATAATGGCAGGGATCACTGTCATAAACAGCAGTAAGGTCTCACACACCTCGCTGAAGGTAAAAGTTCCCAAACAAATGTAAAAGTCAGGATGATCCACCACAAATATGTTGGTATTGCTACCATGGCCAAACCCAGAATGCACCTGTTGTTCGCAACATTTAAGGTGTGTTTGATTTGGTTCACTTAGCCTGCTAGGCGGGTGGTGCATTAAATCAGTGAGTATGAAACCTTTTTTCTTTTATTACCTACGCCAAGATAATTAATGCTAATCTTAACCATAACACATAATGACGTCATTCATTTTAATGCTATCATGCTGTCATTCCTTTGAGGACATCAAAGTATTCATACTATTGGACGGTGAATACGGGTGGTTAGAAAGAGAAGTGAAGGAGAGAATTTATGTCAATCTGGAACAAAGGTTTTCAAACTGTGACTTGTGCTCTCAATGGGGACACGGGACAGTTGAAGGGGAAGCTCTGAGACGTGAGGCACAGATACTGCAAAATTAAATACTGTCCACAATTTCCATTCATAAGTAACCTATTAGCACTTATTACTTTCTATACATTTAAGACGTACCGTTAAAACTGACGCTGATATTGTGTCAGATACTCTCCTCTGACACAGAGAACGTCCTGCTCTGTGGTAGATTTAAATATCATTTATGAGGTGATTCTGGCATCAGAAAAAAAAATAGCATGCCTTTATTGAACATTAGCATTAAATCGAAGCTTTCCATCAGAGCCACCAATGATGATGCAGGGGAATATCTTACTCACTGCTGAATCAAAAGAAGAAATACAGCCGGCATTAAATATCATGCCATTGTACGTTTTTATGAATTGATTGTCCATGCTTTGTCAACCACAAATTACACTGCAAAAAAAAATCATTTTAACTGCTTCACAGAACTTTAGTAATGTGTTTGCTGTTGTTGTTTACAATTTGTTGCAGATTCTTATTAATTATTTTGTCATGGTTGTTATTACATTACATTACACGTCATTTACCTGATGCTTTTATCCAAAGCGACTTACAATTGCTATAACCCACCTCTGGAGAAACTAGGGGTTAAGTGTCTTGCTCAGGGACACATTGCATTGCAGTGAGAATCAAAACCAGGTCTCCCACACCAAAGGCATGTGTCTTATCCACTGCGCCATTACCACCATTAAATGTGTTAAGCTGTTTTGATGCAATTTCCTGTTGTTGATTTAAACTTTCATCTCATATTTTTATACCATTTTATGTATCAGACGTGTTGAAGCTGACATACTGTAGATCTAGCTTTAAAGTCACGAGGGTGTTCCACACACACAAAAGCTAAGACTGCTTAAATTCTTCCATAGCTATCTCAATCTCCATGGCTATAAAAAATAAGTGTTGCTAGGCTGAAATCTACCATGTTAATGTTAACACCTCAGAAGTTCACAGAGGAAAATGCTCAGAATAACCACATATCTTTAGACCAATAGAAAACAACCACAGAAGAAAATGTTCCACTTGACTGGCCAATCACCGCTTATTCTTCCTTTAATGGAAAAGTCTGCGCAGGGCATGATATCTGTAAGTGAGATCTGTTTTGCTGTCTTTTAACTCTCGATCATCATCGCACATGGACGGGCTGCACATTTTTCTGGTCCTTCTCTCAGGTAACTCTTTTGATTAAAGTGTGTGGATAATTTAATTACAATTGTTAGGTTCCATTTTGAGAATCATTTATACCAACATTCTCATTGCTTTTGTGTGAACTCCTGTAACACTGGGCACATGTCCAACTGTTTTTACAATTGTTTTTATTTCAGGAGTTGTTTCTTGCAGTTATGATTTAGTTTCTGGATCCATGTTGAAGGTGAGAGTCAGACCAGGAGACAACATCACTCTCTACTGTGACTGCAAATTATCATCAGGAGTATATATAGTGTGGTACAGGAACTGCTCTCAGGAGAATCATCCTTCTCTTATCCTTCAAGTACAACATGGTCCTCAGAAGCTTCCCCCTCGTTTCCAATTTGTGAGAAACTTTTCTTCTAACTCCTATGACCTGCTGATCACGAACATCACTGATTCTGATGAGGGCCTCTACTACTGTGGAACTAAGCAGTCAAGAGTGGAGGATAAAGAATACATTACTCAGACATCTGTTTACAGATATGGCAACATCACAACAAAGATCATATTGGGTAAGTATGCTGGCCACCTGACTTCTGTTTTTATTTGAATCTGCAGTGTGCAGTTAATTTTAAAGTTTGTGGGTGATGATAATTTTAAGTCCAACATATAAAATGTGTCTATACTGTTTGAGGAAAATGCCCATATTATGATTAACATGTTGTGAAGTTGAATTCGGAAGTATACAGCCACTAATCTCAAATTAAATACATGATTCATTCCAATTCCAAAGATACCTCTTGGGTTTGAATGGATTGTGAGTCGTTGGATTGTTGGATGGATTGTGAGTGCCAATATTTCCACATTGATCTCAGATGTGTCCTTAGTTTTTTGAAGAAAAGAAAATGCATTTGAGAAACCAGAAAACAGCTTTGCATATGGAATAAAGATGTTCCAGATTTCACCTGGCATTAAATTAATCACCAATGAGCCATGTTTAAATAAAAAAATACTGACTATATTTGGAATTAAATTATAAGATGGGTCTGAGCTGGAAGGGTCAATCAGCGAGAAACACGATAAATGTCTAGCATTTTACAAATCAAACATCACAATGGTGATGCAGATGCACACACGTTTTACTGCTTGCAGTAAAATAATCCAAAGAAAGACAAAAACAGAAAAAAACATGTAAAGGAGTAATCCACATATTATGTATTTGTTCCAGATTCTGACTGGTGCATTTCAAACCATATGATTGCTGTGTCCTGGATGATGGAGTTCGCTCTAGCCTTCACTATTCTCTCCTCCTTCATCTCCTTTATTTTGGTTTATCAGTTCTGTCAAAAAACAGGTACTGCTGTCTTACAGTTGTTTTTCCTACTATGTTTTTTTAAGCAAATTATGTAAAGTTAATTATTTAAACATCTAGGGTAGCTGTCATTAGATAACTATATTTGCAAAGGTGCAGTTGGGCGCTACTTTATAATAATGATGTATCTTTTTTCGCAGAACCTCAAATTCTTCAGAAAAGACCTGACACCAGGGGACAAACAAGACGGGATCAGGTAATGAACAGTAGGAATTTGGAAAACATATTGAGTCAACATGAGTCTTAATCAGCATTTTATATTCTTAGCAGCTATCTCTTCATCTTTGCAGTTGTTTTAAAGTGTCACAGTCACAAATCTTTAGATATAACAGCACAACAGTTGAACATAATTATTTTAAATAACACATATCAAATTGTCTCTCAGGATGAAGATGTGTTTTTGACAAAAGTTATGTTCCGGGCTACGGATGGATAAACACGCCAATAGGCAGAGGATGGACGGCACAAGCACATTTGTTTTATTCAAGCAGAAACCAAATAGAATGAAATTAGTTCAAATTCAAAAGGTTCAAATTCAGATAAATGGTTTTAGTTGTCATCTCCTCTTGTTGTTGTCCTGTGGTTGAAGACACTGCTCAAGCAAGTGGTGATTTGTGGCCAATCTGTTATCAGGTTTAGAATCAATCAGACAGCAATAATCTCTTTTTTTCCTATCTAACATATTTATTATTGTTTATTGAAATTGTTAAGAGGATAACCCCTTGAGATGAAGCATCTCGTTTTCGAGGGCGTCCTCAAAATTTACATTTTCACAACCTTAAAATGTACATTTCGAATTTCGAAACATTGTCACCATATTGAGCTAGCGTTACACTGATTTACATCTTAGTTTTATTTTTGATTAATTAACATCAAGTAGGCTATAACAATTCATTATTAGTTTAACATGTAGAATATGTAATGGATGAAATATTTTATGAAGATTTCTAATTATAATTGCCTCTTTATCTGTCATTACTATTACATTTCAAAACCATGCACTTGCTGAATTTTTGTTTATAAGCTTTGTGCTAATAAAACCAGAATATTATCAAAGGTAGTAAAAGGCTCCGTCGTATATATTTAGCATATTTCCATTTATTTATGCATGTGACATGTCATTACATAAATGTAAATGCTAATTTAAAAAAATGGGTGGGGGGGGGACACTCTCCTGACCTCTAGTGGAGATGATGAGTAAAAAATTAAAATTAAAAAAGGCAGAAGATGTTTGGACTCAGGCTGTCCAAAGTGTTTTGTGGTCATTTTAATGTATTGTATGTATTATGCTGACAATAATAATTAAACTTTTAATTTTTAATAAATGTTTAGTTTCTTTATTGTAGAGAAATGCAAAATATTTACTAATTTCACCTTCTTGTTTATTTCCTCTATCATCATGTGTTAATAAATCATCAGATAACAACAGCAAATGACGTCTTACATTCAATTCAGTGAAGGGGAAACAAGTTACTCATATATTCCTTACACTTTGAAACAAATCAATTGATGACCTGAAAAAACATGTATTCTGAATTATTTGATTTCAAATACACTACTAAAGGCACTGACTTGCCTGTAAATAATAAAATAAACATACATCAAATCAACAAGTAAAGTAAAATATGCATTTGAATGCATTAGTTTTGAAAAAAGAAAACAGCGAGCAAGAAAACTGTGAGCCTTTCAAATCAAAGCAGAACATTTTCAATAAAATGTGGGTTTTCCCACGCCAATCCACAGGATCAGGACAGATGCTTTTGGGGTCAATATATTGTCAACAAACATTGTGCATCAGAGAACAATGAATCAAAAATATAATTATTTTGTGTATATTTCAACAACATTTTCCAGGTTAACACTAAACATAGTGATGTTGATTGAAAATAGCATTTGAATTTAACTGGAGATAAAAGAAAACCGTGTCCAATGCTTCCTGAAACAAGATATCAACACTGACACATCTTTTTCCATAAATATACAAAACATTATTGGAAGCTATACAAAATATGATATGAAAGCATTAAGATGATTTCTTTTTCTTTACTTTGTTATAAAATGAATTATTCTTTGCTGCAGGCTATATAGTGCAAAATCCTAAGTAAATCCTGAGTGACAATATATAGTCAAGACTAAATAAGCAACAATCAAATGTAAAGTTAAGAGAAAAACTACCATATATATTATTTATTTATAGTCTAAACCTTAAAAGAAATCTGCTAATCTCCTTAATCTGGACGGTGTTGGTGTGGTTTGATAATTGGACAATCAAACAAACCCACAACCGTTATCAGATTCTGATTCAAATGTTGCTAAATCCTGAATGGTGCATAAACATATATATGTTATATATGTTAAATCACGTATTTTTCCCAACTGAGCCCCACCCACCTCAAACCAATGGGAAGAACACAAATACAGAAATTTGTCATGTGAAATAATGAAAACTAACTTCTAACTCTGGCAGAGAATTGTGTGTTCATGTAAGACCCAATTATTCATTGTAAGAACTAAGAAGCCGTCATTACCTAGGGCCTTTAAAGTGTCTTACTAATTTTGATGTGTGCAACATGTAGCTGTATGGAAGAAATTCATAAAAATGTCAGACCAGACTCTGATTCATGACTCAAATGGAAAAAAATGTGATTGGGACATAACTAAATTAAAAACAAAAATCTCTTAGAATAGAATGCATTCATTTTCTACTGCAATACATGTCTTCAATTGAGGTTTAAACAAAATTCAAGCATTGCCTCTGTTATACAGAAGCGGCATCAGTTAAACATCATTCAATCCTTCAACCATAGGCAAAGCCTCAAAGAATCTGCATCTAAAATAATATGGTACCAACCATATGTCTACATAAGACTTTATAAGAGAAAATAAATGTACTTCAGCTTTCCATACAAGATATTGTCAATGAAGTTCTAAAACTCTCATTTTCTGGTTCAATAAAATGATAACAAAAAGGAAAAAGAAGTATAAAATTCTAAGCTGATCATCAGAGTTTTTGAAGACCACTTTGAGGCTTCTCTGGAGTTGATTCGGTTTTCTTTTTAAAAGGATTTTTGAGCTTTAAGGATTTCCTGCTCTTTTCCTTATGCTTGTTTCTTTCATGTCCAGTCTCAGCAGCCGATGCAGGAGATGGGAAAGCCATCCTTGGTGGTGGCAATGGTGGCTCCACCTCTGCTTGCAGCCTGCTCTGGGGCAGGTTGGGTGTTGAGGCAGAGAGGCTGGTTGATGTCGTAGCCACAGAGTGGCAGGACTTCTCAAGGATTCCATCATACACAAGCTTGCTCAATGGGCCAGTGAAAAGGTCTGATGGCGACTCCCATGGTACCTGGGAGGTTATCATAAGGTCTGGCTGTCCAAATCGACCTGGAGATGAACTTGATTTGGATGCTCCCAACTCCTCCGTCAGTATTGCTTGTTCAGGTATTTCCATTGGAACATCAACTCTATCCCATGAGATCTTTCCTGTGGGAGTGTCTATGGAAGTGTCAGTGTCATCGCTTGGCATTCTGAGTATTCTCCTTCTGAGAGAACCAGCAGACATCTCAAGTTCGTCTCTCAGTATCTTTCTACTTGTTGATGGTTCTATATTGAACTCTTGCTTCTCTGTAGAGGACGGGGTATCCATAAGTGCTTCAAATCTCTCTTTGGGTAGCATTTTTATAGAAGCGGTATCTTTACAATACTCCAGCTCATCGCTAGATATCTTTCTTGGTGGTGTTCTAGTAGCCTCAACCATTTTGTCCATTGCTAATGCCCTTACAGAGAAATCCAGCTGGAAGTCTCCTTTATTCCATTGACTCTTTCTAGTACCTGTGTCTAGAGACGAGCCCATTGAATCTCTTGTAATCCTTCTGGATACTGAGTCAAACGGACACTCAACATCATCTTGTATCATCTTTCTTGAGGCACTGTCCATTGAAGTCCCCATCATGTCTCTGGATAGCTTCATGGGTGCAAAATCTGTTGTTGCTTCTAATTCTTTCCAAAGAATCTTTCTCACATCCAGAGGTAAATCACTTATTTCTCTGTATACATTCCTTGAAGCAGTGTCCATCAAACCCCCTTTTGTATCTCTCTCTACTTTCCTGGCTGGGAAATCTGCATCCAACTCATTGGAAAGCACCTTTCTAACAGCAAAATCCATATGAACTTCACTCCTGTCTCTGGATATCTTCCTTGATGTAGCCTCAATCAAAGACTCTTCTTTGGACATCTTCAATGAGGGGGTTTCCAAAGAAGTATCCAACACTTTGTCTTTTGCCATCTTTCCCAAGGAAATATCTACACAAGCTTCAAGCTCTTCTACAGAAGTTTTGCGAACTGGAGGTTCAACAACAGCTTCTTCTTCTTTACTCAAATTCTGTGTAATGGAGCTGTCTGAAAACAGCTCAGTTTCATCATAATAGAGCCTTTGAGATGAAGTGTCAACAGTAGGACTAGGGAACAGTTTGCTGAGAGGAGGTGAAGTCATATATTCTGTGTCTGAGAACATCTCTTGGGAGTCTCTATTAGTAAGAGAAATGAAAGGAAGAATAGAGGAAGGAAAGGACAAGGAAGGGAAGAAGGAAGGAATCAAGGAATGAAAAAATATTCACTGATGGACAGTGGTTTAGCTTGAGTAGTGTGTAAAAGCAAATTGGCCTCTAAAAGTTGTGGGCAGGAAGACATACTGTTTCTTTAGAGTTTTCACGAGGAGCCCCTCTTCCTCGCATGTGTACGGTTCTCTGATGGGGATAAGAAGGTCAGGGTCCGGGGAGATCATGGCGGCCGGTGGCTGACTGATCGTGCCAGGACGACGTGATCGACATATGGTGGATCCCCGTGGTCGTGGAGAGCGCTTCAGTGGTGGAACTGGAACTGGAGGAAGGCCAAAGATGAATCAATTAGCAGAGCTGATTAATCCATACATGACACAAGATACATACAGGACTGGTGGGTGATACATTTTTTTAAAAAAGAACTGTGATAAGTGGAGAAACAACAATTGCAAATGTTTCCATACAGAACATAAGTGGTCTCTGAATGGTTTGATGAGTGTGAAAATTATGCAAATCACATGCCATAGCCAGTCCAAGATCTGAAGACTTTGTTTGTGAAAACTAATGGGGATCCAACTAAAAAATCAAAAAGTCATCACTGCTATGTACTTACCTGTCATCTGTGGTAAGATTGGAGAAGCAGACTCTTCTAACAGATCCTCTATAGATCCATGAACAGAGCTGTGACATGACCACGATGGCTGGGGAACTCTGGGAAACCCCAGGGCAATTGGCTCTGAGTAGAGCTGAGCAGTGAGGTTAGCTAGGCCAGGATTCCTAATGACGGGGAAGCAACAGAGGCGCTCAATCTGCTGCCAGCGATGGAGGCGTTCCCGTAGGCAGGCTGTTACTTCAGACAAGGAATTCCTTTGGGATATACAAAGAGCTATGTGACGTATGTTACATATTTACTGTGAAAGACACAAACAAAACTTTCAGAGGTAATTGTCTGACTCACTTTGCCTCCAGGATCTTGTGATCAACTTGGTCCAGAGAGGAGCTATGTGCGACATGGAGAGTCCCGAACAGAGAACTCCTCTTCTTCTTAATCTTCTCTGCCTGCAAGGAAGTATAGATGCAGGTCAGTTGATAGGTATGTAGGTAAGTTGTAAAAAAAAAAAATATATGAAAATATAAATGCTCATACATTTTTTGCAATTACTATGTATCCAGTGCTGTCACACATAAATATAACTAGTGTGTGTTTTTATGTGTGTCCCCCTTTTTCATGCATTACCTCTTCCTTGGCGATGCCAAGCTGTAGTTCTGCTCTGTGCCTCTTGACATTGTAGAACTGGACCTCTACCTCATGTGTCAGCTGTAACCACAGCTGGAGGGCCTCTGAGGCATTCCAGCTAGCCTGCATGTCCTTCTCTGCCTGCTTCAGTGCTCCACGGACCTGAGGGAATGGCATCAGTCAAATGTTAGAGATCAGCATGTAGAATAATAGTTAAAAACTGCTATTAAACCTTAAATTATTTCCTTTAAAACCTTTACAATTTCCAAAACTATAGCAGGGATGACAAGTGTCTAGTGCAGCATTGCTCTAGTTGTGTGTCTACCTGCACCAGCTCTTCCTCTGCATATCGGAGGCGGCTGAGCTCACTGACAGCTCCCTGCCTCAGCTCGTGAAGGCGGTAAGCCTCCTCCTGTGCCCCTATGATCTCATCCCTCATCTTCTCCTCCAGGTTCTGTTTCTCCTCTGCGACATTACGTTTTTCTTCCTGTGCTCGCTCCAGTCTGAAAAAGTAAAATGTTTTTAGTGGAATCAAACTAATACAGTCAATGCAATAAAAGAAAAAATGATTACTCACTGTTCCTGCAGATCTAAGAGGCTCTGTTCAGCCCTCTGCAGACTTTCCAAATCTTTCATCATCCTGGATATGTGGACTTTACTGACTTTGTTCTGGGCCTGGGCAAACCAGCAGCCTCCAACTCCCATCACCACAGATACAATGAGCAGCAGGTCCTTCATGTAGTTATGAGGGGGACCTGTGGTGGAATGGAAGGTCATGATTATTAATGGTTGATGGATCATAAATGCTTCATATATGCAATGGGAGCATGTTAGTAGTTGTCCTTTATATACTGGAAAAATCCAAGGAAGCTGGGAGAGTTATAGGTATAAGCTAAATAGGCAAGTAGGCAGAACAGGAACACATACACTTAAGAGACATAGGGAGAGGGGATAGGGTGAGGACTTGTCCTTACGTGTAGGCGGTCCAAACAGAACAACATCCAGAGCTTTGATGTTGAGCTTCTGTTTGTCTCTCTGGTCCTGAACCCTCAGATGGCCACTCAGGAATGAAGGCTCATTGGCTGCAATCCTGCACACAGGTGTCAGAGTTCAGCGTGTTGATATGACTCTTCATTACAACACACTTGTTTTAACAGTTACTCGGTTGGACTACAGCACTCAAGAGACTTATAGGCTAGAGGGAAGAACCCTAAAATTGCTTTAGTTTTTGAGATACTCCTACTGGAGGAAGAACAATGGACAACAATGTTTTTTATATTCTCTTAGTATAGGTCTCCCACATATGAAATCGATGGGAGAGGCCAAATTAGAGATGATACACCTGAACTTAAGTAATTTCATATTGGCATCATCATTCAATTTCCTCACCTGGGGAGTGTGTTTCCATTGACCTTAAAGTCCTTAAAGTTCCTCTCATACTGGGGCAACTCAACAAAATCCTTCAGCCAGCGAAGCACATTATCTTGAGTCCAATTATGTACTGATAAGAAAAGAAGACAAAGTGAAACAAAGAAGAGCTGGACACCTTGGGAAACACACACACACACACACACACACACACACACACACACACACACACACACACCTTCAGACGACTTCCAGCCCCTCCAGAGCTCCTCAATTGTGATATGTTGGTCTTCTCTGTGCAGGTGGCTGTGTTTGTTGGTTTGCTGCTGTTTCATGTCCTCAATGATGAACTGCAAAAAACAGAGAGGGACAAAAGAAAGAAGTGAAAATAAAGACCTTTTTAGATGCAACTTTACAGTAAAGGGTGGTGATGGTGCAGTGGATATGACACATCCCTTTGGGGTGGGAGACCTGGGTTCAAATCCCACTGTGATACATCAACCAATGTGTCTCTGAGCAAGACACTTAACCCCTAGTTGCTCCAGAGGTGTGTGACCTCTGACATATGTAACAATTGTATGTCACTTTGGATGAAAGCATCAGCTAAAATGACATGTAATGTAAGGAGCATAGTTTGGGATCACAAAGCACATACAGTCAGAATAAATTTGTTTTGCAGTGTGCACTCATATTTCAATCTTGGAAAAAGGAGTAGGTGTTTTGAGTTTGTATTTATTTAGAATGCATGCAGAAGCATGTGTGTGTGCGTGTGTGTGTGTGTTCGTGCTGTCTTGGAATGTGTCCTTGGCTGTAAACGGAGGCTTCATATGATGGCTTGAGGAATTTTGGAGCCCAGCCCCCCCTCCTAAAGTCTCTATGGCAACCGCAACCCGAGCCCCTGGATACTGTATCCCTGAACTGCATTCTAGAAGGTAAAGGCATTCTAGATTTCCGGATTTACAACCAAAGTCACATACAACTCTAGAAACGCACACACTCACAAAATACTTACTCGCTGGATATCATTTACTCTGAAAACTCAAACTCAACACAAAAAATGAAATCACAAAGGTGCACATGGAAATGTGCGCACACACACACACACACACACACACACACACACACACGTACCAAGTCATATGAATCATGATAGAGATGAACCACTGATTCATTTGCTTACAAGACTGAATGAAAAATGTGTTTTGCTTTTGGCTCATTCACAAAATATTTTTATAGAAACAAACTATGCTTGGGCGGTGCAATGCATTATAGGTCTACAAAAAGCAACAGGCAAATGTATCAAACCTTGCGTTGCAATATCATTTTATTATCATTTATTTCACCATTTACATGTATTTGGTTGTTTGGTTGTTGTTTTTCATGTAATTTCATGCGATTAACAAACACAATAACTGAATCAATGTTGAATTGATAAACTTGAATACAATTATTTTGTATTACACCACTGAAGCAAGCAGTGTATCTTTACAAGTAGTTTCTGACAACTATAACAAACTGGCTGAAGAATAAGGGAAGTTGGTGCCATGGAAACATTAAAAGGAGTTATACTGTTAAGTATGACCATAAAGGTCACCAGTGTTGCCGTATTCTATTAGTGCAAACCAATTTTGTCGCTGAGCCAAAAGCAAAGTTATACTGTTGCTATCCTTGAAGTAGCATTTGGCTCTTCCACCAGCCAGGAACACCTGTTGTTGTACTGCTTTACCATGTCTCTTGCAAGAACATACATGCACAAGGCTTTACAACAGCTGAGTAAATGGGGTAAACATTTAATGAAGAGTGAGTTTTGTACCTCCACACTCTCCTCCACCTCAATCCCTCCGTCTTGGTCATTGTCCATCATCTGATGGATGCTCCGCAGGGCCTCCAGGCTGTAGCGATCCGCCTCGCTCATACATGGTGGATACACCGCCATGCAGGGATCTACGCGGGTCAGGGAGGCAATTACATTATATTAATTATTATTTTACTCAACTTATCCATGGAGTACCTTTCATTTATTCATTAATGCAGCTTCATTGTTAAGTTCAGCTGATCTATACCGTCGATTGAGGACTTGGTTTTGTATGTTCACTGCTCTTTTTAGAACAGACACAAGGAAAGATCAACTCATTTTCACTCAGTACTAAGTGATTGTGATTTTTTCGGTTATACAGAGAATGCACTATCAATCATTCCAATTTGTAGTAGCCACAGAGATGGAGTGTGCACATTTAATTATTCATTAATTCATGCTACTGTACATCAGAGAAGTCTCCTCTTAGATCAGCTTGAGATTAGCATCATATCAGAGTCCAATGACCCAATGTCAGTCTACACCTGGGCTTTCATGTACTTTCCATGTTATTTAATTGAAGAATTAATAATAGGAGGTGGACACTAGAGACTCACGAGTTATGGCAAGCTGCTGTTTGTAAAAAGCGCCTATAGAGTGTCTATAGATCATGGTTACTAGAATAGGCTTTTATAGTTACAGTTTTAACCAACTGTGAACTGGCAACACATATTGCCAATGACAACACAACAAATAAACACGTTTGCTACAATGGAACAGCTTCCAGGTGTTAGCCCAATGAGTTTGAGGCTTAAGCCTTAACTCCAGAACACTACAAGACAATGTGTGCCTAATGTTCTTGGTCAGATGCCAGCAAGGACTTTCTAGAAAATCGGTCATAAAAGACCAAATCAACTGTTGTAGTTATACTTTAAATCGTACTATGTGTTCCAGGCTTAAGTAGAATACGGGAACACCAATACAGGAGAAGATGACACACAGCTTTCCGTCATCACCGCCATACTGAGTCAGAGACCATTTTTGTCTCTGTGACTGTGTGTTTTGGTGCTCCAAGGAGCTGAGGGGAGGGTCAAAGGTCTTAAAGCCACTATCAAAGCCAGCTCCAGTAACATTAGCTGCTCTCTGTCCACGCTGTAAGAAAAAATAAAGCTATGGGAAAAAGTGACGTCTGGGAAAAAAGTGAATTCTTATTACACATAAGTTCTGACGTTAATCTTAGAACATTTCTGCAAAAGAATACTGGCATTAATCTCAGAAGTAGCAGCATATTTTTTATTTGGCACAAATTATTTTGCAATTAGCCCATGTTCAACAAAGGTCAGCACAGGACTGAGGAATATGCTAGTGCATAATTTTGCTGTGACATAATGGACCACTAGACTACTACTGTAGATAAGCATCAGGCATAGAAAAACATAAACAGACAGAATGGCTCAAAATGTTTCATTGTTTCATATGTATTCGTTTCATGAGTCAGTGGCTCTTTTCGGGATTCTTCTTTGATATGGTAATAGTTAAAATGTGTAATTACCTATGATCCATGAAATGATTTGTGTGCTTCAGCTCATTCCCAGAGCCAGGATATGTATACCAATTTACAGAGCAAAGACATTGATCCCCTGGTTGTTGATGAAACTTGCATTTCTCAACACTGAGGAGACCTCTTAGCTGGGTGGGCTATCAAATATCAATGGTGTATCCAAATGCCCTGTGAAAAGTGTGAGTATGAGTGTGAGTGTGAGTGTGAGTGTGTGTGTGTGTGTGTGTGTGTGTGTGTGTGTGTGTGTGTGTGACCTGAGTTTAACTCTTTCCACAGGTGAGCTGAAACTGTTGGAGTCCTGGGCACAGGACTGGAGCACAAAGCAGCTAGATTAACTAGTGAGTCATGAGATTACACTTTTATAATAAAAGTATAATGGTGCATTAAAATGAGACAGCTGACTCTATCTTTCAGTGTCAGCAGAATTGACTTAATGGAATTCAAAACAAACCAATAAATAAATAAATAACACTTTCAGAAATGGTTCAAATGGTATTGAATGGTAGTCCCCAAGGTAAAAAAAAATATAGTTTTTATAATTAGAATACAAAATTATAATGACTTAGAGTTAGCAAATGTCAGCACTGAAGACGTATGACAATTCTATTCTATTCTATGCAGTAAGTTACCAATGTGCAAACAAGATTGATGTCCTTCACCATAGGCTAACAACTGGCGCGTTATTGGCGATGACAGGGCAGAGTTGAATACGATGCAAATACTTTGTCAAGTACAAGGGTGAGAACTGATGTCCAGCTCTCCTATTTAATTCTTCAGTCTCTCTTGTGTAATAGCTACCTGTTGGGTCGAAACTTGCGCTCCCACCGGGGAAGGTGAAACCCTGGAGGTCCCCGGCGCCGTGCGCGGCCACAAAGAACGCAGCGGGGAAAACGAGGAGCAAGAGAAGCGACACAGGCAGCATTTCAGAGGGTAGATAATGTTGTCGTTCAGAGTTATAAAAATTTTCAAAACAGATTGAGAAAGAACATACACGGTGCCAACTCCCGTTTAGGAGGCACCCGTGTCAGTCTGCGAAAAGCGATCTGTGTTGCTATTACAGGTCCAGCCACAAACGAGATGTGATAGGCTACTAGTGATTCACTTAGGAAATCAAGCGAGCTGGATGATAGTGCAACTCGAAATGAATGATAGCGCACAAAAAGTTCCAACACACGTCAAAAACGTTTGCAGTAATGATTTGCAATCATCCAAACCAAATAGGGCTGTGCGTAAAAAGACTCCAAATGTGGGCGATGGCATTCCAGCAAAATGACAGATGCTATTTTGAATCCAGCCTAATCAAAAGTTAGGATAAAAATGTCTTGAGGCTCATCCATCATTAATAAAATCCAGTGTCAAAACAGATCTCAGGAACTGATTTTAAGGGCGCATGAAAACAACCTTTTCTTTTTCTTTTCTTTATGTAGCAAAATAAGCGTATAGTCCTGCTCAGGATGCCGACTGCTTCTATGTTCCTCGTGTCCAGTCGGAGTCTGTTTTGGTCTTTGTCCAGTTCTCTGTTCTCTCTTCTATCACCCCTTTCTCAAAAGAGACGTCGAGATTTGACGCTTTTACTCAGAACTGACCGCCCCCACTCTTTCTCTCTCTCTCCCTCTCTCTAGCAACAGGGGCCTTGACACTTTATTATGGTTGCTAACCCACCCAGCACACGGAGCTGCAGCGTTGATCCTGCGATGCAGTTTTGGGATAGGCGATCATTGTAACAGAACTGAGGAACTGCTTATAAACCATCATATTGATGTGTAAAACCAACAAACCAGTCACTCCCGCTAGATGATTTGTATTATCCTTTCTGGTTTTATACCTTTACTGATCCTGGTTTGGGTGGAGGATCAATTTAAGCCCCCTTAGACCTCACTATGCGAAGTGATATCAAGACGATCATGCCAGGAATAGCATGACATATGTCACGTTATGGCCAGGCTGTCTCGGTCTGACACCCCTATGCCTGTCCTTGTTCACAGATCGGCAAGCTACGTGGATGGACTAAGTACACGATTGTAGACCTGTTCATTACGTTTCGAACGATGTCTATATGTGGCTTGCGATTTCTTCCAACACACTCGGTATATCTCCTAAACTATACTAAAAGTATTACTAGAAACGTCGAGTGTGAGGGACACAGACGACAGGACTAGACATACGCACGCACGCACAAACACACACACACACACACACACACACACACGTGTCAGGTTTCATTCCAGCAATTCAGCTCCCAGTATAAAAATAGTGAGGCGGCTCTGACCTCTACCCTGTGCAGCATGCCCAAGTGGCACATGTCCAATAAAGCCTCTGCAGGATCTGACTGAGTAGAGTGTATGTGTTACATGATTGCATCTAACGTTAATCAGTTAACTCCTACTCTGCTCATTAACGATGACAGAAAGGAAGACAAAAACGATTAAAATTTTTTTTTTTAAATGATCAAAATACTCAGTCACTAAAACATTTATATGAGTGCCATTCAGCTTCAGCTTGTTTTTATTCATGACCTTTTACTGGAGGACCTTGGCAGATTGATTTAATATTGAAAGAGTAATACACCAGACTAAAGAGATGGAGGGATGTCATCATATAGGGAAAGAGCACTGAAAAACAAAAAGAGGGATACGAGAGTAAAACCTGTTCCATAAACACAAGAGCCATGGAAATGCTCATGTTGCAGTTAGCTCACAGTTGACTTTATGAGTGTACTAACTTACATCACACCTGGCCTTGTAGATATTGTGTAGTACATGGTGACTTGACTGAACACACACAGACACAAAGAAGAAACTAAAAGGGTAGATTAAGAATCAAACGTCTGGGCATTGCAGTGGTAAACACTTCAATAATTTGGAACGAGCAAAGATTTGATCAGGTGTGACCTGAAATGCCACATCCCTACACATCTGCAGAACCAGACAACTTCCAATGTTGTTGAAATACTTCTTTAGCAAGCTGCAGAAACTAAATTGGTATAAAACCCTGAATCAGATAATCTATCAATCTGACTATTGTATATGGAGAGAATGAAAAGAAAATGATGGAGAATGTTGTTTTGATGGGAATCGACGGTGGCACAAAGAGCTGTCTCTGGATTGTTATGGTGTCAATACTAAGCGGCACAAACTAAAATTTACGTCTTGCTTGCAGGCACGCTTAAAACACATATGCAAGAAATGAAGTGATTCATATCATTGTCATGAAAACAGGCAGTAAGCTGGCCAACCTACCACATTTACTTGAAACTCAATTTTTGAACATGATATACAGTATGATACAAAAAGCCTGATGGAAATCAGAATCATTTGTAAGGTATTTTAAGTAAGAAATACTGTGGGTACTGGATTTTAAGGCGACGACATGTCATCATTCCTGACTAGTTTAGTAATTCAGTTCAAAGTTACATTTTTATGTTAAACCTGCTGAACAAGGTAGGTAGAGAGAGGCGGAACAAACGAGGAGTTTGAATTTATACAAGGCATCACGTCATCGCATAAGCCCCAAAGCACAACCACAGCTGATTGCATTAAAATGAGTTTGACTACTGCATTTGCAGTCATATGCCATATTTGACAAAACCAGATTCAACAAGGCTTAATCCCAACGTGACATAGGTGGACTGTGAGGACAGCGATACGAGCTACAAGGTGACAATGTTAAAGCTATTCTTCCAACTAATAAGCACACACTAAAAAGGAAATTTAAGGCCCCCCCCAAAAAAATGGCTGTCATGTGCACAGAATGAATTATTTAACATGATTAGACAGACATTAGTTCTAACCTTCCTTCTTTGTTCCTTGACATAGTAGTAATTTACATCAACTTATAAGAGTACTGCAATTCAGCTTCACCACTGTGTAATAAGAAGCCCTGCTGTGCACGTAGCCATGGTAAAAGAGCCACTGATTATGTTTAGATTCGAGTTAAATCACTCTCATACAAAAACAGCACACTGATTAGAAAACACAGGCCTTGGTCTCCATGAATACATTGATAGTGTATCACAAGTTACCACACACAATCACTACACTCATTAAAAACGTCGAAAGTTGGGGAAAGTTTTGGGACTGATCGGTTGAGCCCAGTGACCTAAAAGAAAACCTTAGAAAACTCATGAGCAATTCAATTTGGTAACAAAAAGAGAACTTACTATGCAGTATCATACAAAAAATGTCAAAATGTACCTCGGCAAAAGCATATAAAATATAATATGAATAAAATAATATAATATTCCTTGGTCCGTAAAAACTATCTATATATGTTTTTTGTTTTTTTTCCCCCCCTTGCACATAACCATCAACAAGCTTTTCAGTAAAAACATGAGCTCGGTAAAAAGAGAGCGTAGTGAAAATAGCTTCCAAACCCACAGGCATATAAAAAACTAAATGGTTCTTGTACAAATCAGATTGTTGTGAGAGTTACATGGCAGATTCGTCTTCTTAGGTGAAGATCTTGAATATCAAGGTCTTTTGAGTGGGGCTTTTGACATGTCCACGACAAACCAGGAGAGGGAGCTACAGAGAGTATTCAGATATCCCAAGCATTCTCTTTTTTCCCAACTCTCTTTAGCTTTGACGATCACAGTTTCTCTTTGATGAAGAGTTTCCGAGTCTGTGTGCAATTCTTCACAGGTCCATGAGCCTCTTTGGCTCACAAGTACATGCACACTTTTTTACACTCAGTCATTCGATGCACACATACAAAAACATCAATAAGAGAATAAGTGTTACTATGACAGCACCGACAAGCCTGAGTCACTACTGTTGTAAGCCCCATGGCCATCCCCGAGCCCGCCCAACGACGATGATGGCGAGGATGAAGATGCTGGTGATGACGAAGAGATGCTATGTGTCCGCAGAATGGCCCCAGCAGCACTGCAGTGGGGCCGGGGCCCTGGTTCAGGGGTGTAGGTGAAGGTGAGAGCGGTGGCGTAGATGACCCCATCATTGCGGACCAGCGTGACAGGGACCTGAACCGGCTGTCTCACCCAACGCCAGCCCTCCCTGAAGGCGGAAATGTCCGGCACCACACACAGGACGCTCTCTCCACATCTAAAGGGGACAGACGGATTAGACGAGGTTCGAGTATTTGAGCAATCACACACACTAGTGGTCACACACAGATGTAAACACTCACCTGTACATGGTATCAGCCTCTACATCTCCGAACCACACTCGGAGGGTAGGGGTGAAGTTCTGTCCTGTAAGCTCCAACATTGCCACATCTCCTCCACCGTTTAACTTGACACAGACATACAAAAAAAGGTTTTATAGCTTTAAAAAAAAAAAAGGCGCCTACATTCTGAGTAAAAACTAAAAGAGGAAGTAGTTGGAGGAACCAGAATTGCACACTGTTTACTGATCAAACGCATAACAAGCTAATATTCAACAGGAAAGGTTGCATGCATACCTGAAGAGTCTCCACCACAGGGACAGGTGTGACCGGTGTGGGGACGGGGCCCATACCCTCATAAAAGGTGTACTCCGCCTTGTCAGTGCTAATGATAGTCCAGGAAGCGCCATCGTTAACAATCTCCTTGTTAGACTCTTTGGAGCACTGTGTGGCCTGGAGTAAGAAAAACAGACATAGAAATACATTTCACTTCCTAATTTTATATTAAGGGGAAAAACACGCTTGAGCAAGCTATCATAATGTCCGGCAGGAGCTTTCCAATGACAAAGGCAAAGTTTAGACTCTCTTCTCTTGCCCATTAAAATGAATGGGTAGACCTTTCATGTGGGTACTAATTTGACCAAACATACCTTACACGACATACCTACATAAGTTAATATTCCGCTGTCTACAGGCAGAAACATAATAACACTAGTAACATACCACTAGGGTATACATTCTTACTTACCAGTAATATTAACATTTTACCTTTTTTGTTATTTAACTAAATAAGCTACATTTAAAAAAAAAAGAAAAGAAAAGTGAGCCACATTTTAGATCATAACATCTGACTTTACACAGAGTTTGATTAATAGAGCTGCACGGTGGGAAGAGGGTCATTCTGTCAAAAATCAATCACTTTCTGACCTCACCCCATTCGCTCTGAACAAATGTTTTGCTACATGTTAACCTATGGGAGTTGGTCAAAAGGTCATCCACAATTTCAATATTTTGATCCAAAACAAATAAATATGCAAATTAGGTGATTTTTTTGTCCTTAAAACTAAAAAAAGCTCCTCAGGGTAGAGTTCAAAGCCGCCGCACTATTTTTATACTGGGAGCTGAATTGCTGGAATAAAAACATGACACTTTGTTACTAGTTACGTGTGTGTGTGTGTGCGAACCTGGAACTGGATGATCCTCTCCTGTGACAGACAGAGATACATTCTGTCTGTATCTTTCAGGTAGAAGGCACACTTGTGAAGCTGGGACACTGGGTCATCTGCATCCATTGATGCAGCCTGCTTGTCCACTTTGCGAATGACCTGAGGAGTTGAGGCAAACACACCATTCATAAATACCCAGGAACAAATAACGTACATATGTGCAAACTAACACAAACACATTTGTACAGTTTAGTACACCAGTGGTATAACTGCTCACTTTCTCACAAACAATAGACAACTGACATGACTTGATGTAGACCAATGCATACCAGTCTGGGCAGGGCCATGCCAGTAACAGAACAGACCAATTTGACCGTCTGGCCATAGTGAATATAGCCATCTCTCACAGCAAACTCTTCTCCTTCAGACTCCTCATCATCCACTAAACAAAATGACACAGAGCACAAAAACAATGTCAATGTCTATAACTTCCTCTCTACCTTTAAATAGGCTCTGAATAGTCAAGGGAGTCATGTAAAAAGATAACAATCAAGATAAATATCAATAAAAATGGAAACCATGGAAATGACCACAGAGGATGAAATAAAAATGGGAACAAAAGATTAGGAAAAAAAAATGAAACACAGATAAAGACTTACAGAGGTGGATGTAGAAGGCTCCCCACTGTTGGGAGCTGGCAAGAAAGTTCCCCCCCTCCACATGAAGATACCTGGTACTGACCGTCTGGGAACGCAGACGGTTAAACAATGCCACCTTAGTCCCTGAAGCGATGCACACTGGGGAGAAAGAAAAAAGGTTAAAAGAAGAAAGATAAGTGTCAGTGCGTGTCTGAAACCATACAGCTGCCTTTCCATGCGTTACTGTGTATGTGTGTGTAGACACATCCTGCAACTCACAATCTGCATTTTTCAAGGACTGTTTCTTCTTGGATGGCTTGGAGATGACCTTGATCCTCTTGCTGAGGAAGACTCCTATGTTGGCGCTGTTCCCATACAACATCTTCACAGTCAGCATGAAGTGTTTCCTTTTATCTGAGTCACTGATATACAGTGTCTTAGCTGTGCAGAAGTGCTAATGCAAGGACAAGGTACAGGTTAGGGGGGGGGGGTTCTTTGTCCCCTTTGTTACCTTCTAAGAAAAGGTTCATTAGTGGAATTGGTGTAATAAGAAAACACAAAGACAAGCAAGAACATAACATAGTTATAGCATAGTTGCAGGGACACAACAGAGGATATGATCAAACTGCAAAGCAGCTACACTTTTCATGATGTGGTTTATCAGTAATGAAGCAGATCAAATAAGAAGTACCTTGTTCATTGCTAGAATGAGATTACCATCACAGTGAAACATAATTAAAACTAGAGATGGCCCGATACCATTTTTTGCTTCCCAATACAGATTCCGATACCTGAACTTGCATATCGGCCGATACCGAGTACCGATCCGATACCAGTGTGTCATATATTTTATTATGTTTTAACAAGTGTATACTACTATCCCTGTATGGATGTGATATGATTTCTTTCTTTGTTGTCAGTCTGGCTCAGGTTAAACTCTTTGTGAAACATGAACAAACACAAACAATGAACGCCCCAGAACTTTCTTTTATTCTCCAGTTTGACAGTCAGTTATAACAGAAAAAGAACATACATAAACTACTTTAAAATTAGATTTTCTTTAGGGCTTTATTACGTGGTATCGGATCGGTGCATAAACTCCAGTACTTCCTGATACCGATATCAGCGGTTTAGGCAGTATTGGAGCCGATACTGATACTGGTATAGGAACATCTCTAATTAAAACCCTGCAGTACCGTGTCACTATAAATGCTTACTCACCTTCCCTTCCAGATTGAGTTGCTGCATCTCCTGCTCACTGTTGCCTATCCCGATGAATGCACATGGCTGGGCCTCCTGCTCTGTACAACCCTCCTTCTCCATATTCTCTAACTTCTTCTTCCAGCCACTGCCCATCAGGTACACACACGGTGGAGGGCAGAAAAACCTAATCGACACAAACAGAGGTTAAAAAAACATACAATTCTGTTTTGAACAGTGGAGACTTCTCCATCAGACAGACACAAACTCAAATTACGCAGCATTTAACAGTCCCACACAAACCTTTTTTCATTGCCATATGACTTTTGTGCAACTTTTGCATGTAGTATGAGCACTGTTTGATCATCTTTGTGCTTCAAGTAATTCCTCATAGCTTCCCTGAAAAGCAGGAAAACATGTTAACACTGACGGAACAAATTGTTCTAACATCTACTTTAATCAAACATGTTTTCACTTAGTTTTCTGCACGGATTAAAATGTTATGAGTTGTTTGCACTGTGCAGAGGTGCCTATGTTTCTCTCTACCTTGTCAAACGCTGAGGTCGCTCACCAAACTTCCTGAAAAACAAAAAACGTTAGGGTGCAAAGTCAGGTGCTTACTCATGGTATTGGTGCTGGGGTAATGTAGCAGAGATAAAAACAAGCTTGACTGAAAGTGGGTGAAAAACTGAGAGTGCAGAATGTCAGTGACATCTGTAATGCAGGGGCACTTATACTGTCACACTGTGTTTAACAACTCAGATAAAAGGTGTAAGACCCACACATGGTAAGGTTTTGCCTCTTGTTTCTAGGCTGTTTTTAGACTTGGTATGTTGCTAATGTACATAATGTAATAATGTAGATGGGAAGTTTAACAGTACAATGGTAACACTATGAACTGACCATTTTATTTTTGAGCTACATTTTAATGACGAAAATTAAATTGAGCCAATAACTTAGTACTGAGGATGCTGCTTAAATAATCTAGCAGCACTGACTTTAATGAAATGTTACGTTAACAATGTTGCAGTCGGAGTAGTTTGTAAATATATGACATTGTTGCTGAGCTCAACTAGTTGAAACACAAATTAAATAGAAACAGAATAAGTAACGTACTTCAGTCAAAAAGCACAACAGTTCACTTGACTGACAAAAAGTTTCTAAAATAGTCTGAAACAGAGTCAATATCGTACGAAAACTCGACAAATTGCAGAGAAACTACGAAGAATAGTTTAGCACAACTGACCCCACATCTAGCCACAAAGTAGCGCTGTGTGGGGTAAGCTTACTGAGACCAAGCAACACTCCTAACATCCAAATACATCACCCAAAAACACTACAAACTGGCAACGGTTCACCACAAGAAAAACTTTTTTTAATTTCATTATGCTTTGAATTTTAGCACTTACCTCGTAACAACGGGCGCCATCTTCCAAATAACTCCCCCCCCCAGCCCACCATCCCCCGAAAAAAAAGTCCAACAATCGCGAGATCCCTCCCCCAGCCCTCTCCAAAGCCAACAGAAGAACCAGACTGGAAGGAAAAGCAGGGAGAGAAAAGGGGGAGGTGCAGAGGGGTGAGAAGAGGGGGGAGGGAGTGGCGACGGACAGAGGGCAGACGCCAAAACAGCAGGCGTGGGAAAGTTACAAAGCCGCGCGAGAACGCAAAAACTCTCACAATAGACATGAATAACAATCGACCAATTTTATCGCGAGATGAAGAGGCACTATCACAACTTGCTTTTTTTTTTTTTACAAGTCACCCACACTGTAACTCGATTCCCACGCCTTATTGAGCAATAAAGCAAACTGACATACACCTCTCTACGTTGAAGAGCTGGTAACAGAGCTTGAATATACGTTTTCCATGAACTGTAACACCGGAAATATATTCTTATATAAAGTCTTTTTATGGTCTTTATATAACTATTATTCTTCTTAGAAAATCAATAAAATGTCCCCCTGCTTTAAAGGCCTGATCAGAAATAAGTTATTAGAACAATTACAACAAAACTCACCCTCAAACAGCAATAATATTTTAAAAATATGTTTTATTACATTAACATATTTTCAAATGGTGAATATAAAAAATAAATGTATAAAAGTTTGGCAAAATTAATTTCATAAATTTAAACAGTACTAGATAAACAAGTGTTCCAAAATCTCTTACAGCTTTCGGATGTTCTACATATTTAACATGATTTAGCAAAATGTGTTGTTAATAATAATAATGTGGTAATAAAAGTAATATTTATTACAACTGCCAATTGTAGAAGGGAGCATATTTATATAGCAGTGTGGGAGTAATGACAACACAGTCTGATGATGAGATAAGACGTCATCAAATATGTATTTATAAATCTCATAATTAAACTACTGTACATGGGCAACAATCCAATTGCTTTCTATAAACTCGTGAAACATTGAACAAAATGGAGGGGAAAAAATAAAGTCAATCACAAAGAGCAAACTTTTGGCAAGAGAAAGGAAACTATTTCTATTTCTAACGTAAGAAGGGGTATGTGTAACAAAATAAAAAAGTTCAGTTCTGTGACTTCTGTTTTTTAAGATAAAGTCATACACATGCATGCTTCTGCATTGACCAAAATGCAAATCAGGCAACCTCTCATCCAACAAGCTCTCCTTCACTTCCCAACCAGCACTTGATGACATGCTGCATCATATGACACATCACTTGACTCGCTGAGCGAGGGAGCAGAGGATTGCAAATGAAAAACAGAGAACTGAGTAAGGAATGATATATTGCAGATGTTTAACTGTCATATTTTAAAACAACAGCGACATAGTGTTTCCTCCTTGTTGAAATATCACCTTCATCTTACAGTGTGCAGTGGAAATTGCAAAAGACCACAGTGCATTCTTGGTAGCCTTTTCGCTTGATGGTTACATCATTTAATGTCTTCCTTTGCTCTTGGATAGTCAATCTAAAAAAACAAAAAAACACTTCAGTTTTCAAAGTAATGCAACAGTACTTATACAAGGCGGCTGGCAGCAGGGATTCTATCAAGGGGAAGTTAACAAGGGCTTGTTAAACATCTACTTCAACACCCTGCTGCTGTAGTCTGTGGTACAAGATGAGGAATGAAAACCAACTTCTATACAGTGTCAAAAAACAGATTAACAATGTCAGTGTTCATAGTTCTCAAATTCTCAAACTATTCTTGGACAAGTAGTTCCTGAGTCAGTTAAGATATTTGGCATAGGTGAGCTGCTTCGTATGTGATCTTTGAGAAAAGTGTATGGTCCTATAAAGTAGTGACTGAAAATGAAAAAGAAATAAATAAAACAAAAAGATGTGCCGTTTAAAAGAAGAAACCAACATATGTTCAGAAACAGAGAACCACCATAGTTTTGACAAAATAAATCAGTCTCCTGTTTCCCGCTTTCCAAATTTTTTCAGATTTTAACTCCAGCAATTCTGATGTAAACAATGTCCTTTGGTATTGTTGTCTGAATGTGCCATCATTCAGGAGTTCCACTTCTAAATTTTCCAGAAAATCTTCTTTCTGTAGAGCATGTAGGAGATGAAGACCCAACAGGAAGTAGCCACGAGATTCTGGGTGAGGTGCTCGGTGTGGGATTGGCTGTTGGTCATTCGCCAACGAAAGGGAAAGTACTCCTCAAACACTTCATGGCCCACGTACACCAGGATGGAGTTCATACCTGGAATCACAAAAGTAAGAGTGAAGAGTGAATTTAAAAGTGGTAAATTTGGTAAATCTAAGTTCTCTGTTCCCTTACAGACAGAAGTTAGACATATCAGCGATTGTGTAGACTTAATAAATCATACAAGCTCTAATATTAAACTACATCTCCACAAACACTTGACTTCTATATAAAATTGTCTACTGATCCTGAGTGCAGTGTTTTCCCTAGCTTTGTGGAAGACTTAGGTGCGCATATGGCATCGGTGGCGGGGGGGCTAGGCAACATTCCTCAAGAAAATGTGACGTTTTGAATACAAAAATGCAATTTCCCCATACATTTTGTCTCTTTGTGGGTTTTGGTCTCTTTGTAGTCGTGTAATGTATCTTTTTAATCATTTTTGTTTTCTTTCGGGTCGTTTTGGGTCTCTGTGGTCAGTTGGCGTCTTTTTGTAGTCGGTTTGTGTCCCTTTGTGTTAGTTCTGCGTCTTTACATTTTATTATAATTATTTTGGAGCATTATCATCACCGTATGTGTCTAAAACGTTGGAAAAGCTAGAGCAGATAATAAATGAATAACACTAAAAAAAATGTAAAGACAAAACTTAAAGCTAAAGAAGTCCACTGGGAACCAAATACAATCTATACGTCTGTGGAAAGTCTTTTAGTTACATTCGTTCATTCAGCTTAGGTGCTGCCTAAAACGGTTCGGGTGCTGCACCTAAACCTTATAACGGCAGGGAAAACCCGGAGAGTGTAAATCTGACAATACAGTGCAATGCTCACCAGGGTAGTAGAAAGGTGCTCCAGACCACCACTTCTTCACATCCACTGTGTAGTAGACCAGCACTAGCAGCACATATGCAAAACAGGCCAGTGTTGTCACATAGGACAGAGACCTAGAAATGAACAGACACATACAGCATTGTTGAAGGCAGTCTACTGGAAATATGTATCAAAGATATCCCTGTAGTTGTGGGGAGATTTCAATTGTTTGCAGACATTCTATTATTTCTCTCGTCTAACTTTCATACAAGACACAATGCCTCCACAAAAAATCCCTGCAATAATTTGCACTGGCTTGTGCTGAAGGTTAACAACTTCTGACTGTGCCGATGCTCCCAAGCACTGGCATGGATGGGTGACCACTTTGGCCTAAAGTTCAGAATTAAAGCTAGTCACACTCTTGGACTCCATTTTCTGATGAATATGCGTGTGTTTGATATTTAGGGTGGGGGAGGTAGCTGGCTGGGAATGAAACAAAAATGTGGAAACCCGGAAAGTTTTTGAATTTTGTGAATTATACACACACAAGTGTGAGGTTGGGGAGGGATCTCGCTCACATAGCGGGGACTACAACATTTATTATCCACCAAGCTGGAAAATTGTCACTGGCCCACCAAAACATAAATAATCGTAAGCACAAAAAAAACATACCATACAGCAGAACAAGTAATAGTATCAGAACTACAATAAAGTCCTACAGCATTAAAGTACTAAGAAATGCATTAAAAAAACAAGACCTATGAACCACAGATAGAGTGATAGGATAGAGATAAGGTGGTACACAACTATAATAAAAGCTGGGGATGTCTCCTATAATTTGTTTCACTGCTTACCCTTGCAGCAACTTCCTCAAACATTCAGTCAGCAAACTAAATTGCTGACCAAAACTTTCACAAAGTGCATTTAAAAGCAATTTTACCACAGGTTCTTGTTAACAGGAATGAAACCCTGGTCTGTAGAACACTTGGTCAGAGCTGCTGATATGACTCCCTGTATGTTACAAGGGAAAAGCAAAATGAATTAAATGTGTAGCGTAGAACTCAAACATTGACACTGAGATCCTATTTAAAAAAGAAATAAAAAAAAAAAGACTCATTTAATATACTTGAAAGTACCAATAAACTGATACAAATGTGCACATGCTATAGAAGCATAAGATGTGATACAACAAGTTATTGTACTTACCAACAAGAGACCCCATATAAGAAATCTTGACATTATGCGTGTGTGGAGATCTCTGTAGTGTAAGATTATTTTTCCTGCCTGGGCGACAATTAAAATACAATTAAAAGCTATATTAGTATGAATCTTGACATCCGCAAAAAAAATATGAATAAAAGCAAGAGACAAAAAGGAAGAGAGAACCAGAAAAATATGCATTACATACCTGTAATCCAAGAAAAGCCATGAGGATCGAGTTGATGCTGCCAAGAACACCTTCTGGATCGTATGGCATACGAGTTGCATAAATCACCTTCATTAACATGGAAACACAAGTGGATTTATGTAAATACAATACAGTTTACCCTTGCATCACCTGTAATTTCGGCATGTTCGGGGTTAGCAACTGTGCACGGACCTCTCAGAGAGAAACCTGATATGTAAGCTCAAGCTTAAAATCCCAAGTCATAAAAAGACTAAATGTGACTACTCTCTGTATGTTTGGGTTGTCTTGCTGGGCACTAACCCGTGACGAGGGAGTCTGGTAGATGTGGCTTTCTCCAAGCAGCCATCGGTCAATGAAACCAGCCGCGCCACCGGTGCAGTTAGCATACAGGCCCATGTCCCCGATCCCACCGGGACCCAGATATCCTCTGTTCAGAAGAGTCGGGGGAAGTCAGTGTTATCAATGTAGGATAAAGGGTATCGAGAGGAAGGTTAAGGTTTCAAAACAAACACAAAACTAAGGATGACATTTTAAGGGATATTATCAATTGTGATTGATTTAAAAAAAAAAAAAAATAAAAAAAAAGTTGCATTTATGGCCTTTATTTTATGACATGACAGCTTAGACATGAAAGGGGAGAGATAGGCGGAATTACATACAGCAAAGGGCCACATGCGCTACCAGGTGAGCTACCCAGGCGCATATTGTGATTTAAATCTTGATTCTACTTTTTTCTCCTAATTGTTAATTATTTTATAATTTCCTTTATGATGCATTGTTAATCCAATTCTCTAAATATAAATAAAGACAGAAAATGTTTAGAAATCTTAAACTTGGGTCTGAATACAAAATATAGTGATATAGACACTAGTAAAGCATTGCCTGATAATCAGACTGAACTGCTGTTGCATTTCAGACATACAAACACATACAAAAGACCAAATACACAAATACTTTTTTTTAAGAAGTGGACAAAACCTTGTTGCTTGCTGAGCATTTCTCTCTTTTTTTTTCTTTTTTTTTTTTACATGGATACAAAAAGACAAAGATGCCCCGTTTTACTCACGTTGGGCAATCTGGCACAGGAAGCAGGAAAGTTAGGCATAGCCAGATGATTTCTAAGAAAAGCACACAGAGCCAGGCTGGCCAGTACAGTAAGATGTCAAGGCCAGGGGCCCACAAAGCATCCTGGAGAACATAGACAGATACTCCTCAATCAAACAATGTCTTGCTCTTCTTCAAAATACATCATAGAAAGGTAAACAAGGGAACACATCCAGCACCTCAGAATATATGAATGCTGTGTGTCGACAGTAGATATGGCAATTGTATGTTATGTAACTCTTGCGCCAGTTAAACACTTAAACCCTCCTGTTGTCCTCAGGTCAAATTTGACCCGTTTACAAAAAAACTTTATATATCAGTACTATGACAACGAAAAGTTGAAAAATGTGACAAATGTTGGAATAAGCTACATAAACGCAGGAAAAATTAAATTAAAAAATCAAAAAAATGTATAAAAATAAAAAAAATCGACAAAAACATTTAAACGCTGATAATCGGAAAAACATTGCCAAAGGCGACAAAAAACTTGTTAAAAAAAGTGACAAAAAATTGTAAAGAAATGGAAAAAAAAACGACAAAAAACTCAAAAAATTGACACCAAAAAAGTGAAGAAAAAAAATATTGGAAAAAAAGTGACAAAAAAAGATTGGAATAAAATCGACAAAAACGTAGAGAAGAGTGTGGAAAAAAGAACAACAAAATGTTGAAATTTCAACCCAGAAAAACACAAAGTTGCATGGTTGATGGGAAGACAACACAAAGGTTAATAGAAAGTTAAAAAATTAGGGTAAAATGGGGCTGTTGGCTGACCGTTGTAAGGATGTCAAGATGACCTCTCGCCACCAACAGATCCAGGCAGGCTACAACTAAGTATGAGCAGGCCAGGCGCTGCAACACACCAGGGATCCGCATGTTGTCCCAAGAAACTGTGGAGTGGATGAGGATTGAGTGCGAGCAGCACACATGCAGGGAGAAACACACAAGCAAACAAAGAAAGAAAAGAAGAAATAAGTCAAAGTTTGGAGCGGTATCAAACAAGATGGGGCATTAATCATCTAAATGGTTTGCAATATTATGATCAACATCAAATAAGCGTGTTTATATACTCACATGGTCCCTGGCAGTAGTTTGGGTTGATGATGAAGACACCGATGATGAAGAGCTGCAGGCTCCTCCACACAACTTTCCTCAGCAGAGAGCAGCGGGTGGAGCCCGCGCGGAGCATGGAGTTGATTGACAAGGCGATGGATGTCCCCATTATGAACACGAACCTGGTGAAGCAGGGACACACTAAGTGTGAGAAATTGAGACACTCAAGAGGAGGAAGGTGAAAATGACATTTGGTTCATTTAGTCAAGTATAATCTTCTCTTTAGAGATAGTTGAAGTTTTAGTGTTGAGCCCGTTTTTCGAATCCAGCTGCCATGAAGAAAATTCAAACCTGTATTTAACAACATTTTGTTTTGGTAGACAGAATTAGCTAATAATAAAAATACAAAAAAACACTCCGAAATACATGATACCAGCACAAAAGGCAACATGGTCAAACACTAAATGATTAAAGCAATAAGGTAGGTAATGGATCCAATCCATCAACTCCTTTTGAACACCTACAAATTCCACAATGGTACTGATGATTCTGGTGCTCTTTCAGTACATGTATTTGGACTGGAGACATTATTATGACAAAACATTTTTTATATTTACTTAAATGTGTAAATGGAAATTATTATTTTATTAACTGTCCAATTCAAGAGTGGGGTCAACTAATCTGCAGTACAAATATATGGAAGGGAAGGACATTTAAATTGAGCTTACCAAGGAAAGACCAGATCTGCAACAGTAAGGCCTGTAAGGAGACAAATTGAAAACACAGGCTTTAAAATCAAATACAATACCACGGCACGTTACAAAGATCTGTGAACAGTTTGTAACTTGGTTAAAAATAAATAAAATAAAAAGTAGAACCAGGTGGGGCTTACCATTCCAGCTTTCGTGTCTAAAGAACCAGTATCGTCCCCCTCCATAGTTCACAAAGATCATAATGACTAAGGCGATACTGACAGAAAACAGAGGAAATGCAGCAGACATTGAAATTATACCAAACAAGACAAGCTAAGAAACATGGATACATTTGTTTCAAATTATGCATCAAAGTTAAAATATCCCAGACACACAGCTAAATGGTTGACTTTCGGAAGAAAACCCCTGTGAAACAAATGCTACATCTTCAAGTCACAGGATCCATGTTAATATTATACGTAGTGGCTCATTAATGAGTCACAATTCCTGAGTCATCTGGCCAAATGTCACACTGCAGTGAGAATCACATGACACAGTAGAATGACAGATCAGGCCAAGTGGTAAACTCAGTTAAGATTATTCTTTGAGAAAGCTGAGCAGCAGGGGTCTACCCTCTGAATGTGTCCAGAGATCGCAGCCTCTTGCTGGGGCTGGGGGGGGGAGGGAGGATGTTGTCAGCAACTAGTGACGCTGTCCTGCCAGGGGAGCCCAGTTCCTGAATGATGAAAGTTAGATATCAACAACGTTGGAATCATACACACTTCTGCACACAGTTACAAGTTATGAATAATACAATTCCCTTGAAGATTTGACCATTACACGCTTTTGGAAAACATTTCTAGACACATGCAGCCTGTAATGGACTTTGTGCTACTATTCAATATTTTTTAATTATAAGATACATTCAAAAAGCGTGTAAAACTCTGCACTAAGTTCATGTTAACAGGGCCTGAAAGACATATCATAACAAATACTTTTTAGTTATGTCACATTTTTCATAACAAACTTCCAAATAGCTTTTAAAATGCAAAATTAAAATACAAACCTTATTAAATAAAAAGGTATTTGGTTTGTATTTTAGTTATAGTACCATCTGGCTAAATAAAGTCCTACAGTTTGTAGTTGGAAGAATATCCTCTACACAAACACTCACTGAGTTGATGAGCCTCTCCGTCTCCATGGAGCCGCCAAGTCGGAAGAGGATACCCTTCACTACATCAAGCCTAGACAAGAAGCAGTCAGTCAGTTTAGGAGGAATTCTATAATTCATTTGAGACACAAGAATACAGCAGCAGGGGCTCTCTGTACTTGGCAGTAATCTCAGCAAGATATGTTTATGCCACAGCACTGCGACAAATATCTCAACAAAGTGATTTAAATCTAATGAAATAATAATTTTACACATCACATGTAGATTTGATTTTGTTTGTACATGCACACATGCCTTTGTAGATTTTCTGATTTACTGAGTAACAAGAGAAGAACAAAATAATAAATAACATTACCCTAATATTATTGTTCCAATGGCGGACGCCAAGGCCAGTCCAGCAAAGATAAGAAAAGCTACTAAGATCGCTGTGTGTTGAGAGAGCAGAACATTTTTTAACAGGGAGGAATATAGCGTCAAAACACTTGACACATGTCCAAGTCATACATGCTTATGAATGCATTTACAGTATGTGTATGAGACTCACGTATGTAGCTGTTGACAGGGTCTGCATCAGTCACTACGGAGCAGTTGACCACTGCGGAGTCATTCAGATTTTTTACCCACAGAGAGTAGTTCCCGTGCTCCCCAAAGTGGAATGGGACCCTGGTATTAAAAATAACACGCTATATGTGTTCATAGTCACTCTATGGATCTTTCATTTTATATATGTAGATTGCAAATCAACAAGATAGCTAAAACATGTCTGTGTTCTCTAACTTACGTGCAGAGCTCCAGCTGGACAGGGGTGCTGTTGAGCTGTAGTGTAATTCCATGCTGTGTGCTCACAACAAAATCTACTGAACTGGGCTGACCAGGACTGGGCCCTGCGGGTACCACCCCAAGCTGCTGGTACAAACACTAGCACACAAGGAAACAAGGTTCCAGATCTGAACACAATCATTATCTTCTTCTGAAACAAGTCATATAGCTACAGAATCAACTAGAGGAGAATATTTGTTGTGTGTGTGTGTGTGTGTGTGTGTGTGTGTGTGTGTGTGTGTGTGTGTGTGTGTGTGTGTGTGTACCTGAAAGCATCGCTCTGACATCCAGGACACCACCACCTCAGTGTCCAGCTCATTGTTGACAGTCAGAATGGCCTCATCCATCCTCAAGATTGTATGCTTATGATGAGATAGGCCAGCTGGATTGAGACATAGCAGTGCACATTGTGCAGATCAGTCGAAACCGATTAGCAAATCATTTCCACATGCAGAAAAGATGCTACAGCCTACAATGTAGCTGGCCACACCCAACTGGAAAGCCACTGCTCACTAAAGCGACGTTATGATCAACATTCATATAATCAGAAGCCCTATGTTTGCTACTGCACTGGATAGAACCAAGGGCACACATGCCGAATAATCCGAGCTTTCCTGACTCCATGTTGACCGACATGTTGTAAGTCAGAGAAATCATACAGTGCAGGCGTTGCTTTGCAATGCCTTTGTAAATGCAACAGCGGCGAATCTTGCCTTCTGTTACTTACCTCAAACCTATGGTTCACTGCTATCGTTATGGACGAGAAAATCCTATTCCATACCAAAGGGGTTAGTTAGCCACAGTGAACAAAAAAATCGAACTGCAAACTACAGCCAGTCAGTTTAGTTGCTGCCTGGTAGAGAAAAGCATGTGAGAGGGCTGAAGTTCTGGCTGCAGAGCCCCGTGGTCACATGCTGTATTAAGCTGTAAACTACCTCCAGGAGGGAAGTTTAAACGACTGGAGCTCATTATTGGCCAGTCAACTGTTCATTGAGTTGGTGCTGTTTTGAGTTTATCGACAGTTAGCCCCGAGCTAATGGCATGACTTAGCTAAACAACATAACGTAGTAAATCTCCAAGTGGTTGGTGAAAGCCACCGTCATTGCTGCAAGGTGATTTAAACACATAAAAGGGAGAACGTGTTGTAAAAGTTTACTGGGCATTAAGTTATTAGCTTAGCTCACCTAGCTATAAAGCACTATACTGCTATTAGTTTCAGCATATACATTGTAACTATATAAACTAGGTTTTCACTGGTCAACAGTCCTGGATACTTACAGGAAGATGTTTCAGCTGTCAGTGGTACTGCGCAAACGGCTACAACCAAAGCAAGGGCAGCAAGGGAAAACATATATTTCTCTCGTTGTGCCATGTCTTTCTGGCTTGCCGGTTTTACCCCTAAAACTGAAGCTGTGTCTTTTGACTTCTTCAGTTTCCTTTTTGCCATAGCTGATGCCACTTCCGACCCTTTCTTGTTTTGACATTGTAGTGGGAGCGATGAGGGTCAAAGTACATTAACGTTACCTGTTTGTCGCCCTCAATGGATCACTACCTCAACTTGCTGCTAAATACCTTAACGTTATAGCTACTATGCTACTATAACAGGCTGGTGTGTGATCATATCATTTAGCAAATGATTGCATTTGCTGTAAATTGACAGTTTATTTTGACTGAGGCACTTATCCTACATAATAAGATCTTGGAAACCATTGTACACTCTGTTGCTATGGTAAATTTGGCCCCAATGACCTCTTAAATCTTTATTTTTAGTCTATGCTAAAGCCCATTTTATAGACTTGGTTTATGTGATGTCGTCTCTTTTTATCTATTATTATTATTATTATTATTATTATTATTATTATTATTACTACTACTACTACTACTGTGTATGGTAACATTATTTCAACCCATAAATGAACTAGCTGGCATATATGTGTTTAAAAGTGACCATTTTTTATAGGGAATTTTCTCAAATGAGCTATACTCTTTCCATCTTTAAATAATCACATCTCATGGATAATCATCATGGCCACCCAATCACTTATCATGCTCACTATTCACAACACCGATTTGAATGGGATCTCAATTTTTGATAAGGAAGAATTTAAAATTAGTCAATTTGCAGATGACACAGCAATCCTTTTAAGGAATAAATTCATGGTTGATGTTGCCCTTGATTCAGTCTCAATTTTCTCTAAAGCTTCAGGATTAACCCTTAATATTAAAAAATGTGAGCTACTTCCCATTCACTCAACGGATTCCATCATCTCTTCAATCAAGGTTAAATCTGAAGTGAAATTTCTAGGAATAGTTTTATCTAAAAATGCTACCAGAAGGGAAGATGTTAATTTTTCTAACCGTTTAATAGATATGAAGAAGATTGCTGGCTTACCAGAGACCTTACTATCTTTGGTAGAGTTACTCTATCTAAAACAGAAGGTATTTCTAAAGTAATGTATCCATGTCACTCCCTGTATGTTTCTTCCGGTAATATTAAGAAAGCCAACTCAATTATTTTCCAATTCCTGTGGAAAAATAAAACCCATTTTATTAAGAAATCACAGCTGGTTAAAGAGTATGATATGGGTGGTATCAAAGCCTTGGACTTTGAATCAATGTTTGGGACCTTTAAGATCAACTGGTTGAAAACATATCTATCACAACCAGATTCTATGTGGTTTCACATACCTAGACATGTATTTAAAAAAGTAGGAGGGCTTGATTTTCTTTTGCAATGTGATTTTGAAGTGACCAAAATTCCTGTTAAACAAATTGTCCAATATTGGAAAATGATATTCACCCATAACTTTTCTCCCCATGGATCCACATTATGGAACAATAGGGTCATTGTAATCAATGGGAAATCATTGTTTAGGTATGATTGGTATGAAAAGGACATTGTGTTTGTGAATGATGTTGTAGATGATAATGGTAACTTTTTGGAATATGATGCTTTCTTAGACAAATATAATTTAAACTGTACATATAGAGATCAGGTTGTCTGTAAAGCAATACCTACCACTATTACAGTTAATTCAAAGCACATTGTTATATGCAAGAATAAGACCTTTACCAACTTTACCAAAGTTAGTTATTAAGGATTGTACTTTAGTTGACAATAAATGTAATAATACATATATTAATGATGCTTTGAAATCTAAATTGTTTTTTAATTATAACAGAGGATTGTGTGTACAGGTTCTAAATATAGTTGCATTGTCCATAGAAAAAACACATTTTAAATTAATTAAATGGCCCATTTCCCCAAAAGTCAAAGAGACTCACTTTAAAATAAAGATATAAAAAGATATATCCAGTCACTGACTTTTGAGGAAAAAGATTCAAATTTGATGTAGATGTATTTTTTGAGGTGGCTGATGAAACTTCTGGTCCGAGCTACATAATTGGCTGTCACTTAAGATTGATAATATCCGTATCTCACCTTGCCACACATCCTCTTTTATATGGATAATATAGATTCATCTGTATCAGATTTAGTCAATAGGATTATTCTTATGGGTAAATATCATATTCATTGCAGTAAGTGGAGATGTTCTAAGCCTTCCTTGGTTTGGTTTATAAATGATTTTAAATAGTTTTTTTCCTCACTGAAAAAGATCAAATCTTCTAAAATTGCAAGAAAAATGCGTAGTGACATATCTAGGAAACTACTGTTTTGATTAATCTCCCCTTGTGTGCCGCTCCAAATGTTAATTTTATTTTCTCTAGCCTTTTTGCCTTTGACTTGTGTATTTTTAAGTAACTTTTTTGTTGTTTTCTGCCTTGGTAATACCTTTTTGTACATTGGCAACATTTGTATATACGCATGAATATTCTCTTTCCCCTACGAGAGTTTTGTATGTTGCTGTTTGTTTTTGGCAATTAAAAAAAAAAAAAAGATCATGGCCTGTAAGCGTCACAGACATGTGACGCATGCGCATACGCTGTGACAACGAGGACTCTAAATCGATAATCGAGTGAATCAACGGCACCTCCTACTGGAGTTCATCTATCACAATGGCAGATAAACAAAATAATCAGAAAAGGTAATATTAATGTTAGTCCAATATTGATGTTTAACCGCTAAGCTAAAAGTTTGTAACAAACAAAATGATGACTAAATAGCCACCATGAAGTAACCATGTAACATTAGTTTAGACGGCTACCGTTAGCGAATTGGCTAGCTAGCAACGTTAGCTTAACATTGTCAACCTTTTTTCTCTCATGTTTTTTAGTGTCAAAATAGCCGCTGGAGCCGTAGTTTGTGTTGAAAGTGAAATAAGAGGAGATGTCACTATAGGTAAGCTATCTCGCTTTTGCTTACTTCCAAGTACCGTGAGTCACTGCTGACTTGACAAAACTTGCATTTCATTAACGTTACCTCAAATAACGTTACCTTAAGAATATTTGCTGTGTGAGAGAGTACCTGAAAGTATCTCTCTGACATCCAGGACACCACCACCTCAGTGTCCAGCTCATTGTTGACTGTCAGAACTATATGTTTATGATGAGAGAGGCCAGCTGGAGTAAGACATACCAGTACACATTGTGCGGATCAGTCGAAACCCATTTTGAATATTTTCACAATTGCAGGAAAGATGCTACAGCCTACAGTGTGGCTGACTACACCTAACTATGAAGCCACTAAAATTAGAAACCGATAGCACTATGTTTGCTATTGCACTGGTTAGAATCAAGCAAATAATTTCTTTGAATCAAGGGAAATAAAATAATTTTATTTTTTGACTCCATGTTGACCTACGTATTGTAAATCAGAGAAATCATGCAATTAAGGCGTTGCTTTGCAAATCGGATTAGACTTGAAACTAATTCTACAAGTTTAGGTTAATTTAACCTAACTCACTTTTTAAAATAATCTGTTTCCTCAGGCTCCAGGACAGTAGTCCACCCTAAAGCTCGTATCATTGCAGAGGCAGGACCCATCGTGATTGGAGAAGGCAATTTGATCGAGGAGCAAGCTCTGATCATTAATGGGTGATTTAAGATTCAGTGTACCTCAAAGTAGAACATGCAGGCCTATATCAGTGTTACACATACACGATTGGTCATCTTTGCATGTGGGCTGTCTCTGTTTTGAAATGATCCATGACTCCATCATGATAATTACAAGCGTGTTTGTTCTGCCCTACAGTTACCCTGAAAACATCACACCAGAGTCTGAAGTGGAACCAAAGACAATGACCATTGGCATGAACAATGTATTTGAAGTTGGCTGTGGTATCCTTTTGACTTGCCTGACCAGTCTTATTCAATAAGTCAAATGTTTTCATAATGTAACCATTACATGAATCATAACTGTCAAAAATCAAATTTTTGCCTTAGCTGGCACCCAACAGTATCACAAGCCCTGAAAATCGGGGACAACAACGTCATTGAATCCAAAGGTGGGATGTTTGCGACTTTGGTCGTCTATCAGTGTGTGTGTGTGTTCATGTGCGAGCAATCCACATCTGCAGAGTAGGATGGAACATTCAGATTAATAAAGTCACTCACCATATCGAATATCCTCTATTTTGTTGTCTAGCTGACGTCGGTAGGAATGTGATCCTCACCAGTGGCTGTATTATTGGAGCCTTCTGTCAGGTCAACACCTGTGAAGTCATACCTGAGAACACGGTCATCTACGGCTCTGGATGTATGAGGCGGGTTCAGACGGAGAGACCGCAGGTCAGCGTTCCATTACATTTTGTGCTTTTAGATGGACCATTTAAATCTAAGATGTGTGTTTTTATTTAACTCATTGGTAAGCATTTAATAATTCTGGGTAGTTCATTTCTTACAAGTTTCAAAAACGTACTCATTATCCTTCTGATGAACATAATACTGTATGTGGATATTTACTTTGTGCTGGCAGATTTAAATAGCAGACCTGTCCTGCTAATTTGATACATTTTAGACTGTATGTAATGTTCTTTTTAGGCAAATGGTTACTTAAAGCCTAAGGAGTTGAGCAGTAGACCAATACTACTGCCAAAGAGACACAACAGCAGATGATCTCAATATGCCTGCCTTAAACTTGTTTGTGACATACTACAAAATGGTAAAACCCTGCTCTGAATGGTTACACGGTTTGGTCATGTTTATGTTATCACAGATCTAGCCTGTCTTTGAAGCATTTCTTTCATGTCCGAAAGTTCCTACAGTACATGTACTAAATATTAAAAGTTTTCAAACTTTTCAACCATGCTGTGTGCAAGAGCACACTTTATGTAATACATACAAGCATAAATTGAAGCTCAAACATTCAAGGCCCTATGTTTTTATGGCCTTCTGCTAACTTAATCAGTGAGTGTTCAATAACATATTCCGATGCAGGTTCCTATGAGATTTTGCACATTGCTGCATCTGCATGCAATGAAGAACAGTGGGACTCTGGGCGCCTTACATTTGACAAACTGTACCTTATTATGTCACAGAATTGCAGTTTCTAATTTCCATTGCATATTTTTTCCATGTTTACTCAACTTGTTCAGAAAAACACTAGAAATCATGGGATTTCATCCACCGTGGTTTTAAGTAGTAGGGCAGGATTTTTCATGTCCTCAGCTTATTAATATGTTTGTGTTGCTATCTTTACAGCCCCAAACTCTTCAGCTCGACTTTCTGATGAAGATTTTGCCAAACTACCACCATTTGAAAAAAACTGTTAAAGCTGGCCACAATGCTAGCTAAACTGTAACTTCATACTTTAAAGTTGAATTGTAAACAGCTAGCAAAACTCATATTTAAATAGATATTTCTGGAAGGAAGCATGAATGTATAGAATTATAGAATATGTAACTAGCTTCAGCAGTACTTTTTCTCACTTACTGATAAATATTTTCTACTCTAACCGCAACAGCTGATAAAGACGTCTTTATCTTGCTGTGCTGATGATCCCTTTTCTATAATAAATTAAATAACTTCTAAAATGCTGATGGTGTGCTTCATATACTAATTTATGGTCACAGTGGTTACCAGTAACTTTCATCACTGGGTTGTATATAGTGCAGTAAGAACACAGGGATTAGCAGAATGTTTTCAGTGCATATATATATAGATTTTGAAAATGGGGGAGGGGGGGGGGAAATACCAACACTAAATGAGACATTTTATGTACATACAGCGGGGAAAATAAGTATTGAACGCGTCAACATTGTTCCCAGTAAATATATTTCCGATGGGGCTATTGGAATGAAAATTTCACCAAATGTCAGTAACAAAGCAATTAATCCACACATACAAAGAAATCAAAACATGTCCATGACAAAAGTTATGTGTAATAAAGTGGAATGATAATGGGAATAAATATTGAACATATGAAGAAAAGGCATGGGAAGCCAAAAAAACAGCTGAAATCAGTCAGTATTTAGGAAGCAATCCTGCCCCGTTAGTGTAAATATCAGCTGGATTAGTCCTAACTGATGGCCTATAAAAAGATTTCTCATTAACAAGGTGTCACTCAAGAAGCATTTCATGGTGGGTAAAAGCAAAGCACCGTCCAAAGACCTTCGAAAGCTTATTGTAGAAAAACATACGGATGGCATTGGTTACAGACGAATATCTAAACTTCTGAAAGTTCCAGTGAGCACTGTTGGGGCCATTATCTGGAAGTGGAAAGAACATCATTTCACCATTAACCGGCCACAACCAGGTGCTCCTCGCAAGATTTCTGACAGAGTCCACAGAATACTTAGAAGAGTTGTCGAAGAACCAAGGACCACTCGTGGAGATCTTCAGAAATACCTGGAAGAAGCAGGTACAGTTGTTTCAAAGAAAACAATTAGTAATGCACTCAACCGCCATGGCCTCTATACACGCACACCACGCAACACACCACTGCTCAAGAAAAGGCATGTGGAAGCTCGCTTAAAGTTTGCTGCACAACATCTGGACAAGCCAATGACATACTGGGAGAATATAATCTGGTCAGATGAGACCAAAATTTAACTCTTTGGCTGTCATAGCATACACCATGTTTGGAGGAGAAATGGCACTGCATATCACCCTAAAAACACCATAGCAACAGTGAAGTTTGGAGGTGGGAGCATCATGGTGTGGGGCTGTTTTTCAGCATCTGGCACTGGCAGACTTAATATAATTGAAGGAAGGATGAATGGAGAAATATACCATGACATTCTTGATAAGACTCTGCTGCCATCCACCAGGATGCTGAAGATGAAACGAGGGTGGACATTTCAGCAAGACAATGATCACAAACACACAGCCAAGGAAACTCTCAATTGATTTCAGAGAAAGAAAATCAAGCTGTTAGAATGGCCCAGTTCACCAGACTTGAATCCAATTGAAAACCTCTGGAAAGAAGATGCCCCCCGGAACCTTCAAGATTTGAAGACAGTTTGTGTGGAAGACTGGGCAAAAATAACAGCTGAGCAATGTGTGACTAGTTTCTTCATACAGGAGGCATCTTGAAGCTGTCATTACCAAGAAAGGCTTTTCTACTAAGTATTAAATACATTTCTGCAAGTGTGTTCAATACTTTTTCCCTGTCATTTCACTTTATTACACAACAATTTACAACTTCTGGACTTATGTTTTGATCTCTTTGTATGTGTGGATTACTTGAGTTGTTACTGACATCTGGTGAAAATGTCATGCCGATAGCCCCATCAGAAATATCTTTACTGAGAAAAACGACGCGTTAAAATACTCATTTTGCAGCACATGTAAATCAAGCTATGCTGCAGTATCCTGTAACAGTGTAGTTTATTAAAATAAGTTCAAAAAGTTTGAGTATTTTAAACTGCTATGCATGATGCTGCAAAGTGAAAGAATTTCAACACTTCTAAATTCCAGGTGAAGTGATGTCCGAGGTGTTTTCATGATGGATGAGACCTCCATGTCTTCTGCTATCCCTATTAGAAGGATGGAACGTTGCCATCAGATGAGGACTGCTGCCCTTTAAAATAAAAGCTTCCACACACACCTCTTTACAATATACTAAAAAAGATTAAGAAAAAAGTTATTTACACACTTCAACCTCATTCACATTTTAACAGTAAGGTTGCAGCACCCCCTTTTTCCTCCAGTGTCCTCCGGTTATCATTGATCAATAAACAAACTAAAAAGGATTCCACAACACAGTTGCTATTCACTCGATGTAATACAAGACCAATAATCACAAAAGAGTGCAGAAAAAGAAGCTAGTTTTGAAAATTGAAAGTCTTTGCATTGCAGCGTGGCCAGTGTCTCCATCCCGAGCCACGTCGGATTTACAGATTCTTCATCACTCCTCTGAGGGCATGAAGCAGCGAGGGAACGGATCTCACTTTTTAACAGGAACGCCGTCTGAATAGTCCTCCAGTACACCTGCCAAATGATTGTTGTGGGTCTTGAAGTGTCTTTTCCTCTGACCACCTTGCTTCTTCCTCTTTTGAACGGGTAACTGCGGGGAGCACAGAAACGCAATCGGCACTGATTAAGATGACTGTCAACATTCAGTGTTAAAATCTTTATTTCTAGTGAAATAAATCAGGGAAAGTATATTTAAATTTGGGAAGTTAGGATGAACATCAAGCAGATGGGAGCCCAGGGGACACTGACCACTTTCTTTGGTCCTGTTTCTTGCATGGAGGAGATGCCCTGTTTCTTCAGGTACTCATCAATCTTCTCTTCATCTATGGAATCAACGGGAACACTCCTCCACAATTTCTGGAATTCTACGATTGAACGACAACTTTTTGAGCCACAAACACACCGATCAAACAGCTGTACAGCCAATTATTTCATGATTTTGACCAAACACATGACCAGGGGTGCGCCAGGTGCAGTGGATATGACACATGCCTTTGGTGTGGGAGACCTGGGTTCGATTCCCACTGTGATACATCAACCAATGTGTCCCTGAGCAAGACACTTAACCCATAGTTGCTCCAGAGGCGTGCGACCTCTGACATATATAGCAATTGTAAGTCGCTTTGGTTAAAAGCGAGAGAGAGAGAGAGAGAGAGAGAGAGAGAGAAAAAAGAGATTACAGTTGGCTGACAAAGCTGATTTATGCTCACCTTCGTCTACCACAAACTGGCAGTGCTTGTCATTGTAGAATAGGATCTTTTTCTTATCTGGTCTTGTCACAAAGATGATCTGATCCCCCAAAGCCTGCGAACAACTCAGAGCTAATGTTTCTTCTCTTCAGACATACATGTGCTTCAGACATACATGTGCTTTAGACATACATGTGCTTTAGCATAAATGACATGTACTGTGTTGTTTGTTACCTTGATGGCCTTGGCTGAGTTGGGCAGCCCCTCCTCCACGTCATCCAGCAGCACTCCTCCCAGGCCCAGCTGGTCATGTTTGTCCAGCAGCCTCAGTAAGGCCTTCTTGTCCTTCAGGTTGTACTTGGGCTTGAAGCCGTACGTCCCATCCCGAACGTCAATTTTGGGGTTGTTGACCAAGGCCTGAGATTGTCAGAAAGGGAAGGAGTAAATGTCAGGTTTTAAGTCTTTAGTTAAGAAGTAGACCTGCTGGGAGATATTATAATTAGTATATTAGTATAGTATATTAACAGTTTTGTCATGTCAAAATATGTGAATTGATATAATAATTTGCAAACCTTGATACTTCATTACTCCTTTTTAACCTTTTATCTCTTTATGCCTCCACCAATCAGTCAAGTTGCAGTTCACATCCATGTCTGTCCAACCTCATATAATATATGTATTAATGACTTTAAAGGAATTAAATAATAATAAAAAGGTATTAGGTGTATTTTTTGGCAAAACCTGGATGCTTCCCCACACATCTTCAACCTGGCAGCACAGAAGATCTATACGATCACCACAGTTTCAAGATTAGTGTCACCAAATCAGAATCCCACCAAATGTCTCCCCTTCTGTTCCTGAGTTATAGGCAAGGCAGCTTTATTTGTATAGCATATTTCAGCAAAAGGGCAATACAAAGTGCTTTACATAAAACATTAAAGAACAGTTAAACGATAAAAAAAATTAAAAATTAAAACATTAAAGAGCAGTTAAAAACGATTAAAAAAAATTAAAACGGATAAAAGACGAGAATAAAATTTACAGTGCAATATAAAACAAGTTAACCGAGTCCAACTCGGGCCTCCCAGAGGACTTATGTTTTCTGTTGCAACACAGGTTCCAAACCTGGCCTCCCAGACGACTTATAAATTAACAATTATTTAAAGAAAGGCAACATCAAAAAGAAAGGTCTTCAGCCTTGATTTGAAAGAACTGAGAGTTGCGGCGGACCTGCAGTTTTCTGGGAGTTTGTTCCAGATCTGTGGAGCATAAAAACTGAACGCTGCTTCCCCCTGTTTAGTTCTGACTCTGGGGACATAAAGCAGACCTGTCCCAGATAGGGTTGGGTACCGTTTGGATTTTTACGATTCCGATGCCAAACCGGTACTTTTAAAACGATTCCGATTCCTAGCCGATTCCTAAACTGATTCTTGAAAAAGAAATATAAGTTAATATGCTTTTACGTCCGTTTTGGTGAGCCCAGAGGGAAAATATGTAAAAGTAGACTAAATTTACGATAGCTTGCTAACGGTAGACTACAGAGAAAGTGTGATATTTTTACGTCCGTTTCGGAGCGTGTACAAAAAGCCGTCTATCAGCTGTGATTGTAGAGTGCACGTTGGGGGAATAGCGCGGACACGCGCTTCACACCGCAAGCGGTCTGAATACTACCGTTTGCGTAGGAATCGGATCCATAGTGGAACCGGGTTTCGGAGACCTGTAAAGACACCGTTACAGTAGTCAAGTCTACTAAGACAAGAGCAAAGTTTTTCCAAATCCTGCTGAGACATAAGTCCTTTAACCCTTGATATATTCTTAAGGTGGTAATAGGCTGACTTTGTAATTGCATTAATGTGGCTGTTGAAATTCAGATCTGAATCCATGACTACACCAAGATTTCTGGCTTTGTCTGTTGTTTTTAACATTGTCGTTTGAAGCTGAGCGCTGACTTTTAATATTTCCTCTTTTGCTCCAAAAACAACCACCTCAGTTTTTTCTTCATTTAATTTAAGAAAGTTCTGGCACATCCAGTCGTTAATTTGTTCTATGCACTTGGTCAGTTTTTGTATTGGACTATAGTCCCCTGGTGACAAGATTATGTAAATTTGTGTGTCGTCCGCATAACTATGGTAACTTATTTTGTTGTTTTCCATAATCTGAGCCAGTGGAAGCATGTAGATATTAAACAGAAGAGGCCCCAGAATGGAGCCTTGGGGAACTCCGCACATCATATTTGTATGCTCAGATGCATAATTACCTATAGACACAAAGTAGTCCCTATTCTTTAAGTAGGATTCAAACCAGTTTAGTACTGAGCCAGAAAGGCCAACCCAGTTTTCCAATCGGTTTAGTAATATGTCATGGTCGACCATGTCAAATGCAGCACTGAGATCAAGTAATACTAGGACTGAAATTTTGCCACTCTCTGTGTTTAAGTGGATGTCATTAAAAAGACTTTAACAAGAGCCATCTCAGTGCTGTGGTGTGGTTGAAAACCCGACTGGAAGGCATCAAAACTGTTGTTCAGTGACAGGAAAAGGTTGAGTTGAGAAAAATCGCTTTTTCTATGATTTTACTTAAAAATGGAAGGTTTGATATTGGCCTATAGTTTCTCATTAGTGACGTGTCTAGATTGTTCTTTTTTTAGGAGTGGCTTGATTACTGCAGTTTTCAGGAACTGTGGGAAGATACCTGAGAGAAGAGACGTGTTTACAATCTTTAGAAGATCTGAAGCCAAATAATTCAAAACATTTTTGAAAACGCCCATTGTTATAATATCAGGACAACAGGAGGAGGTTTTCAGATGTTGTGTAATGTCCTCCAGGTTTTTATCATTGATCATATGAAATTTTGTCATAATGGAATTTGTTTTGCCTGGACACTGTGACAACATATCCTGTACTTGATATAGAGGCACTGACTGTCTAATTTTCTGAATTTTGTCTTTGAAGGAGGAGGCAAATTCATCGCAGGCCTTGGTGGATAAAAGTTCAGATGCTACTGGTACTGGAGGGTTTGTTAACCTATCGACAGTAGCAAACAAAACACGTGAATTATTATTGTTTTTGTCAATAATGTCAGAGAAGAAGGACCGCCTTGCATTCCTTAGTTCCAAATTATAAATGCGAAGTCTCTCTTTATAGATTTCATAATGGACCTGGAGATTAGTTTTTCGCCACCTGCGTTCAGCTTTTCGACGTTCTCTTTTTTCTGTTCTCACCAGTATGACATTTCTCCATGGAGATCTTTTCTTACCAGAGACAGCTTTGACCTTAGTGGGAGCAATGGTATCAATAACATTTGTAATTTTACAATTGAAATGATCTACAAGCTCAGTGACTGAGACCCTAGAGAGGGCAGGTGTGGATGAGTAAAGCTGAATGAATGTTTCAGTGATATACCGTTTTCGGATTACCTTTGTTTGAACACTTTTATGCACAGAGATAGTGCCATTAAAGAAAACACAGGAATGATCAGAGAGAGCAACATCAGTCACCACAACCTTGGAAATGTCCAGACCCTTGGAGATAATCAAGTCCAGCGTGTGTCCCTTATTGTGCGTGGGCTCCGTCACATGCTGACGCATTCAAAGTTAATACAGATTATAGACAGCAGTTCAGTGAAGTCATCAAAGAATGTTGCACAGTATTTAGGTGGCCTGTAGATATTTAGAAATATAGCTCGAGGGGAGGACCTTATCTGAAGAGCCACATATTCAAAAGAAGTAAAATTTCCATAAGATATTTGCGTGCATTGGAATGAGTCATTAAACAAAATGGCGACTCCACCTCCTTTCGTATTCACTCTATTCTCACTCATAAAACTGAAGTTAGGGGGAGCTGACTCAATGAGAACAGCAGCACCATTATTATAGTCTAACCAGGTTTCAGTTAAAAACATAAAATCAAGATTGTGCTTAATAATAAAATTATAAATTATTTTCCTGACAAAGACCTGACGTTTGGTAAGGCTAGTGTGTTAAAAGAATGAGCGGTTTCATTTTTTAGGACAGGCTGCGGCTGACGAGGAATGGATGCTAAATTTGTTAAGTTTGCAGTTAAGTGCTTCTTCTTACTTGGCGGATTTACCATTCTTTTTCTATTACCTATCACAACATACATTGAGGAAGAATTTAATACACAGGGCCCGGGCTTGTCCTGGAAAGAATCATGAGTGCCACTAGGCATGCAGCCTGGACCCGGCATATATCAGGTAAAGCTTGTTGCATTTCGTACACAAGCATCCTTAACAGTCTGGGGAGAGGGAATTTGCTGCCATTCTGGCAGAGACGCCTGGGGTTCCACTTTTGGCCAGGGGTAAGTGATGGGAGAAGGAAAAGGGGGCAAACTTGGTTCCAGCATCCACCAGCTGCCTCATCCTGCCACTGAACTCCAACATGGGGATGGGGGAAGGAGGGGAAAGGGTGGGTGGAGAGTGTTGGACGGGTGAAGAGGGGGGTTGAGATTTCTCGTATCTCCCATGGTCAAATCTCTGCACAGGTGGGGGCTGTGGTAGATCACTGCCATGCTTTCTTATTCCTTCCTCTTGTTTAGATTCCTCTTGTCTCATGTCCTTGACTGAGAGAGCAGATGTGTGGCGCAGAAAGTAAAGTAGGTTGGAGGTGAACAGCTTTACTCCTGGCTTGTTAAGGAAAAGTCCATCTGCTTTAAAAAGATGTCTGTGGTCCCAGAAAATGTTAAAATTTTCAATGAACTTCAGAGAATGGACGGTACATGCAGTTGGAAGCCATTTGTTCAGTGCCAACAGTCTGCTGAATCTCTCAGCTCCTCTTCTGACTGGCAGTAGAGGGCCACTGATAAACACCTCCATGTTTAGAGAGCTGACTGTGTTCAGCAGATCCATAAAGTCACATTTCTGCCGTTCAGACTGTTGCTTTACAACATCATGTGACCCTTTATGCAGTATAATGTTCTTCACAGTTGGGTGTGCTGTCACGATATCCGGGATTTCCGGGAGTATTTTGGTGTTTTTACTGCTTTTTACATCTTTTACAGCAGAGTCACCCACAATCAGAGTTTGAGGCCCAGTCATTAGCTTTCCCTGTAGCTTTTTACTTTTTGAATTGCTTTCAGTCCTTACCCTGCTGTGTGACGATGAGACGTAATCCAGGTAATCAGATGAAGGTCCAGGGTCCTGCGGCAGTGCAGCAAATCTGTTTTCCAGTTGCACACTTGGTTGTTGGGGAGGCATTTTGTTGCTAATTTTCCCTTTTGCAGCTGTCCAGGGCTGTGTCCTACTGAGTACAGGGGTTGAAGAGGCACTCTGCCTGGATGATAATGCAGGCCAGCAATTCATATCACAAATCTCAGGGCGCTGTGCCCTGCCCGTTAGTCGTCCTCCCATTACCCGGAAGATGATATACTCTTAGGCATTGCACCAAAAGAGTTCCAGGGAGGACTACCACTTGTTGATTTATTACCCGTTCCACAGCCCTCTTGTTTCTTTGTAGTCTTGTTGGTTCTAATTAGCCATGGGTTAGCATGCTTTTGTCCATTGTTTTGGATCCATGGTAAAGTGGTGTCATTCCTACATGGTCCGTTCACTCCCACGTTTACTTCTAACCGGTGAATTTTGGTTTCTAGAACTGCAATCTTCTGAGGGAGTTTGTAGTAGTTATCCACGGAGAAAGGAGGCATCTTGCTGCTAATTAGCTTTAACTAAGTACCACGTTTCCAGTCACTGTAGGATAGGCTTGAGCTATTGGTAGGCCACGCTCACACAGAAAAATTTTTGAAATATGGCAATAGCCTACTATGTCTACAAAAAATGTATAGTCCAGTGATTTATAAGTATCCAAGAGCCGCTGCTCATAGTTTCTCACAGAGGAAAAACAAGATTATCAGCAGAAATATGCAAGCAGAGGCAGGAGCAAGCAGCAAAGTGTCCGCACTGTAAGAGAGCAAGAGGTAGTGTTGAATAATGGCCAGAAGTGTTTTTTGCAGAACCTTTTTGATGTCACAGTGAAGTTGACCTTTAACCTTTTGGATGTAAAATGTCATTAGACATTTGTGTGAAATACTACTGTTGCCATAATAAGTGTTGAAATTGATCAAAAACCTGTTTGTGAGGTCACAGCGACCTTTGACCACCAGAAATGTGATCAGTTCATCCTTGAGTCCAAGTAGACGTTTGTGCCAAATCTGAAGACATTCCCTCCAGAGGGTCCTAAGAATTGCGTTCACGAGAATGGGACGAACAGACAGACAACCCGAAAACATAACGGGTTAGACGGAGCCCCGAGGAGATGCTAATTTCAAATCTTGCTAGCTTTTCAACATTATCAACCCTGCCTTTAACGTATTGTGTTCACCTTCCAAAACATGCACACTTCAAGCCGACTTTCAGCTGCAGAAGCTCCAATTTCTGTCAACCGTATCTTTAACACATTATTGAATGTTGTATGATGTGTGTTATCGGCATTATTACTCAGCTTCGACTCAGTGGCTACCTTCTTTTGCAACATACAGGATGTTCCGACTGTGGCTCACATCAGCGTACAGATGACTTTGAGAAGGAAAAACAGTGTTGTGGGGATTTCAGCTGTAAAACAGGTCCGTGAGACAAACAGAACAAACCTCAGTCATGAGCCATTGCTTCTGTTTCATGCTAATGTCAAGAAGTTTGGTCTCATCCAGGATCTCCTCTAGGGTCAGGCAGTGTGTATCACCATTCTGATGCCTTGTCTGAGATTTAAGGACAGAAAAGGACACAGATTTACATAAAGAAAACACACATGCACAGCCAAGAAAGTAAAAAATTGCGTATTTTAAAAAGGATGCACTTCTTAGCTCACCCCTTTAAAAAGGGATTTCAGCCAAATGTCTACACTTATTTTACGCCTTACATCCAACTGTCAGAGTATTTTACATGGTTTTCAACTGTGTGCTCAACAGATGGCACGAAAGATGCAAACATTTAAAGGAAATCTGTCAACTTGAGTGCGAGTTCTGCAGCGAGGGATGAGTCAGCTAGTGTGACAGGGCCTAGCTGCCTCTTTGCAGGGTCACAGCATGACAAACAAGCTGTTAACATATCAAAAGAAAGACTGGGGACCAAATGTTACACGACTGACTCAATGGGCTGACAACAGACAACAAGCTTAAAATCTATCAATTAAGTGGAAGCGGTTTTTAGAGCTTAAAATCAACTTGGAGAACAATGTCCATAAGACTGAAACAGACCTTAGTCAAAAACAGTGTTCATCTGCAGGGGCAAAAACTTTAAATATTTATACAATCAGAAATAAATAGCTAGAGAACATTCCTTTTTTTTTTTTTTTTTTTAAAGACTAAATGTCTCCGGAAGCTTACCTTCATGTAATTGACTATCTTGGCTAGGCAGCCAAACTTGTACCCAGAGCTCGTCTTGATGTTAAAGTTGCCATTACTAGACTCTGTAGAAAAGAGAAAAAACTTTATTATATTTAAATGTCACATTTGTTGTTGAAAATTTCTTTATTAGGAGTAACCCCTTGAGATGCACCATCTCGTTTTCGAGGGGGTCCTTAACAATAATTGAATCTACAGTACAATCATAATTGGACACAACAGTTAACAAAACAGACAAGCAAAAAATTATTTAGAAATAAATAAATAAATAAATAAATAAAACAGTCAGTCATAATCAAGTTTTTGATCAAGCAAGAATGAAACTGAATACTACTCATAATATTAGAAGAGGTGTTATGGTGTTGTAGTGGATTAAGGACAGGTACAGTTGGTACTGTAATAGGAAAACAGGGCATTTTTAAAGGATGGGAGAGATAGAATGGACCGAATATTTACAGGTAGATTATTCCAATCTGAGGGGGCTTTAAACCTAAAGGCTTTCTTAGCTGTTGAGAAACGTACAGCAGGAACAGAAAAAAAAAAGTTGTGTAGAGTGTCTCAAGTAGTAGATAGAGGAAAAGGGTACCATAAGCTGTTTAAGATAGCTAGGGTAATTGCAAGGTATACATTTGTAAATAAACAGCAACCAATGCTGATGTCTTCTTATTGAGGGTGATGGAAGAGCAAGTTTTTCATACATAATACAATGATGAGTAGTAAAAGGACATCCAAGAACAAATCTACAGATTCTATTGTAAGCAACATTGAGAGGGAGCAGATTAGTGCTGGGTGCAACCTGATATACAACATCAGCATAGTCCATAATTGGTAAGATAATTCTTGCACAAGTTTCGAACAGTAAGAGAAAAACATTTTCTGGATCGGTAGAGAACACCAATACCAAAATTGATTATTTTTAAAATATAATCAATATGATACTTAAATGAGAGCTCAGTCTAGCCAAAGTCTATACCAAGAGGTATTTGGTGTGTTCAGCTTTTTGCAGTGAACTACCATCAGAACATGTAATTACACATGTGTGACCTTTTAATTTGGATTTGATGGTCTGTGGAGTTCCAAAAATCATAATGTGAGATTTGGTTTTGTTAAGTAATAATTTATTTCTTATGAGCCAATGTTGTAGGCTATCAAAGTCAGACTGCAGAGCTGATTCGATTTGTAATAAATTAGTTTTGGAAGTGTATAATACTGTATCATCTGCATAAAGCTGAACACAACATTCAGAGTAGATTGATGGAAGGTCATTAACCAAAATAGAAAAGAGAATGGATCAAGAGTTGAACCTTGAGGGACGCTTTGTTGCTGAATTAATATATCGGATTTGCATCGTTGTATCATTACACATTGTTTTCTGTTATGGAGATAAGAATTGAACCAGAGTAGTGCGTTGCGTGACAGACCAGTAGAGAACAATTTATCCAAGAGCAAGTAATGATCAACTAAGTCAAATGCTTTTGTTAAATCAATAAAACTTTATACTAAAGGCTGACACCAGTGGACTATATGAAGAGACAGAAGATTTTTGTGAAAAGCTTTTTGTTGATTAAACTGTTTAAAATCAATAGACATGATTTGTACACCGGTTGGTATCAAACCCATCATAAGGAAAAAAAACAACAAATTACATTATTTTCTATGGAGGTTACTAATCTTTATTTAATGAGTAGACAATTTTAATTGAATGAATTATTCTACATCTTTCTTACTGTCAACAAATCCCATAAAAAGACCAAAAACCAACAATACATTTGTATTTGTTCCTACTGAAGAAATTATTTGTTGAAACGTTTCACAAATATATATATATATATACACTTTCATTTTATTAAAAGGTTGGGGACTATTTTCAGCAGCGAATTAACACACATTTGATGTGCTAATGAGTATGTATGGCAGCAGGACAGTGTATGTGAGATTAACTCAAAATAAGCTTCAGTGGCCATATTTGTGTGTTCATGGTGACAAAGGAAAATGTCACCCAGGACAACAGTGTGGCTCATTGATGTTTTTAATAACAACCAACCAAAACAATGGAGCTCTATGGCACAGATGAATAACATATATCAGGCTTTGACTACATAGTCAAAACGTTACTTGGATCAAGTTCTTGTTAGTTTTGGTCTTTTCATGGGATTGTTGACAATAAGAAAAGTGTAAAATAGCACCAGCCTTATTCTTTAATGTAACAAAAATATCCTAAAAATGCTGCAGGAGTAGTATATGAGAGTGATCTGATGAGAATTATTTGAAGTCTGGCCAGCTGGTCCTATTCTCTGTTGGAGTCCAACAATGCTGCCCCCCCCCCCAAGACTGTCTGGGGTCTGGACTCAGCACTCGCCAATCAAAGCTGAAAACAGACACCGATTCATCAATGATTCATGGTGTGGGCGGGGGCTTCTGCTGCTGTGAGCTGCACTGTGGGCAGGGCGCAGAAGTTGTGACAGGCCGATGAACGAATGGTGCAGAGGCAGGACGAAAAGAAGAGAGCCAATGATGGAGAGAAGCCCGTGCATTTCAGCTGAGACATGAAGAGCTGCAAGGAGTGGCGGAGGGAGCAAACGAGTGCACAAGCGACGTCTGAAAGTGCGTGAGCAAGCTGAGGAGGAAAACAGGTCGAGGAGTGAACGCGGAGGAGGGAGTGAGTGGAAGACAGAGCGATAGGTGGAGCACCACAGACAGGAGAGTGCATCTGTTGACTTGCGTCCTCTAAAAGACTGAGCCAGACACACAGGTGAGTCTGCATATTTGTCAGAATGGCATCGTCAGAATAATGTGTGCATGTCTGACATCAACAGATCATAACAATCCACTGTATACATTTATGCTACAGGCTGTAGGCTCTTCTGGGTCTCACTGTGTGGCTATGACTATAAGGGTTTTTTGGAGTGTAAACCAGCATTCACAGGGTAAAATCATGCATTTTTAAATGCAGCATGTCTATTTATGAAGCCAATTCCTTCTGCATTAGAGGAATCTAAAATTGCAAAGCACCATATCTAACAACTACGTATGGAAAATGTAATTCATATTAAAACTATTACTGAGCTAAAAGCTTTCGGTGGCATTTGTAATATTAAGGCCAAGACTGAGCAAGCACGCAATGTATTAAATAAACAAACATTCGCATGTCTGCACTCTTCCCGCTAGAATACCAAACATCAGAAACTCTGTGTGTTTCTATGTCTGTATGTGTATTCATATGCATCCTGCCTTTGTTTGTGAAGATGCACGACTCTGTGCAAACTGTAGATCTCAAGACGAATCAATGAGGGACTGACAGCTGTGTGGAGCCAGCCAGGGGAATTAGGAGTGCATACGTGTTTGTGTGTGTGTGTGTGTGTGTGTGTGTGTTCGGTGTGCATGCGTTTGGTGTGCATGCATTTGTTTAGTGAGAGGCAGCCGCTGTGTAGCCAGAGAGCAATATATGATCCTACAACACCTTTAAGAGCCTGGCTGGGGTGGGGCTCATTTTGGGTGAGATAACAGATGCTGTTGGGAGCCAATTTGTCATTAAGTATGTGACTGCGGGGGGGGGGGAAATACCAGGCGAGACAAATTAGTAAAAAAAGAGGTTGTTGTCATGGCAATGAGTTGACGTGAAGTTGATATGAGCTGGGTCTGCAATAAGAGGATGCTAAAGAGGGAGTTGAGTTGCATTAACTGAGAAGAAAATACCACAAAACGCATTCTATAAACAGATGGGCTTCAGTCTGTTCCAATAAACCAATTACCAACTCACAGTAAATGTAGTTAACTGTGTGACCCCTTGATAGTCATTATTTTCCTGCCTTACCTAGCTTAATTTAAAATCACACCGTAGTATTTAAGTATTTTCGCACTTAGGTAATTTCCTGAGTTGGAAATCTCTTGAGACAACTGAAGCCACGACAACAACATGTTCTATCACATTACAGTGTCAAGTAACACGGAACAACCGAGTTCCAGTCATACAAGGAGCATACATCTCTCCCTGTAAGTGCACTAAAATATACGCTCACTTATACAGGTCATACTCTAAGACGCCACAAATATATCCCTCATACATGAAAGGGTGCGTTTTTACACAGAGTAAGCCCAGTTGCAGTATAAGATCGTAGAATAAATACACAATTGTTTTTAACCTTACACAGTTAATCGCATGAAAAGAGAAGCACTTACGCCCCTCTTCCCCAACTCTTTTCTGTGGTTAACTCAAGTAATCTGGGTCATCTTTCTTGGTCTCAGTATGTGATATAAAATGGCTGTGGTTGTGTGTGTCCATATGTGTATTTAGAGCATGTATGTGCACACGTGTGAATGTGTGTGTGGACTAAGATACTGGCAAGCAGTTTCCTGATGATTTTTAAAATGGTAGGCATTGGCTGAAAATGTGAAAGGATAGCTGAAGAGGGACAAATGGCCTGACAATGTGCATAATGCAGAACATCATTTAACTTCATTGCTAGATTGCAGTTCCTTAACCTCATGTGACACTTTTGTCACATACTATGGCCGAAGATTTGCAAACCAAGAGTAGATGCCACGTTTCCCTGTGCAGCCATTCTTTTCTACCAGGCTTTTACATCTGATTTTGTTCTGAGCAGATGGCCTCAGTAGGGCTTATGCTCATTTGCAATGCATCCTTTTGCTTTAATAACACATTGTCTTCTCATGTAACTAACAAGTCTTTCTCTAGTGAGACTGTGCCGTGGTCAAATAGTACATTAGCAGTGTAAAAGTAAAAAATGAAATTCAGGCACATTTTTTTTGAGACATTCTACTTCTTTCATTTTTTAATCATTCTCTCACCATGGAAACAACCAACATTCTCTAATTTGGTCTCCCTACTGCTGTCACCACCTCACAGCGACACCCAGAACCAAACACTGTCACAGGCATTAACAATCTGTCTTTCTCCCTGTTTGTGTTGCTTCAAACCAGAAATCATGGCCAACATCACTGCCATTATACACCCAAGTAATCTCCCATGGCACCCCGAGGCGGTCCCTCTCTCCCGTGTCTCCTTGCAGGTCCAGGAGGTCTACCCTTTCCATGATGGATGGAATGTGGCCTGCTTCATCATCCTTCTGCTCTTCATCCTCACTGTGGTGTCTCTGGCTGCCTTGGCCGTGCTCTATGAGCTACTGGACTGTGGGTGCTGTGCCAAAGGGAAGACACATCACCAGCTACAGGAGGAGGGGCCGGGAAGCTGCGGAAAGCTCATGTCCAGCATTTGCAAAGAGCCGGAATCCTGCACTGAGGTGGTATAAGGGCAGCAAGGATGAAGATAAGGAAGCGTAGGAATTTGGGTTTCAGTTCTGAACTGGGCAATACCCCAGCGTAGACCCCGATGCCCTGAGAAAAGAACTTCTAAAAGTACCCAATAGTGGTTAAACTGCTCACAGTTAAGACGATGTGGAGGGAAGAGACAAGATAAGGTGACAGAGCAATGTAAAAAAAGGAAGAGGAGTGAGTCTAATTAGCTTTTCATTTCAGTTAGGAGGGGATCTTCACACATCTACATTTACTACCACTTAACACACAGGGTGAACCCTGGAAGCCATATTTTACACCAGAAACACTACCAGAAGAAAGATAGAGCACCCAAATAGTCTACTAATAATAGTGCTAGAAATAGTGCTAATATGTGACCATGTTAACATAAAAACACTAGAAAATCCCTATATCAGTTGGTTTAAAAGTGTGAATACTGCACGTACCCGTGAGGCTGTAAATGCAAATGCCCTTCTATAAGATGTGGTAAAATGTTGTATACAGACAGAAAATGATGTCCAGAGGCCTGTACTACGAATCAAGATCATCATGCCCTGGATTTATTTCAGTTACCCGGCTTCACTAACCCTAACATAACAGTCCTGCATAAGCTGTATCACGACGGTGGTTAACAACTAGTTCAATCAACCCAGGGTTTCCCAATCCAGCGACGTGCACGTTCACATAAAAGGAGGCGGTGTTTGCACAACATGACCAATCACAAACATCTACCAGAGCCGCATATTTTACATAAGAAGAGCAAACTATAATTCTACATAAATATGAAGAACACAGACACGGTTTTACAGGCAAAACGCAATACAGTCGCTGCTTCCTAAAACAGGGAGGAAAGCTGGCAAAAAAATAGCCAACGCTAAATGCGTAAATCACAACGCTTATTAATATCACTTCCCCATCAGTCAGGCACTAGATCTGACCATAATTACACTTGTGATTTCCATAAACTGTCATTGCTTTAGCCTATTATTTCAGTTGCAACCCTGGCAGTGGAAGCGATCGTGAGAGCAAATAAAAATATATAAAAACATAATTCAAACCGATGTGCGCATTGACAACACATGGCTCAAGATGCCGATAGCCTATATGTAATTCCCTCCCATTAAAATCTACATATTTCAGAAAAATACCCATCAGGGAATGTTAACGGGGTTGTCGGTCTCTAAATGTTTTAACTTTTATGAGCGCATCCCTCTCTCTCCCCCTCCCTCCCTCTCTCTTTCTCTCTCCGAGCACCGAGCTCCACCTGATCTTCTAAGAACGGTGACGCCGTTATCAATCGAGTATTGATTGATCAGTAGGCGGTGCTTTTACACTGGTTGATCTCTGATCTCCAACTTAACCTGCTCCCAACCAGGTTAGGTGTTCAGCATAAGTTACCACGGCGATTGAACCCGGTAACAAGTGATCCACTGTCGTGGTACAGAAAACCCTGGGTTGAACCTGAAGTTACCTCGTTAACGCCAAATCTCGCTTCGTAGTACAGGCCTCTGATCTAAAGACTTAGCCTAAGTTTCCCAACAGGACCTGAAAAACAACAAACCTGAACAACAACTACCAGATGATCAAGCTTAGTTGGATAACATTGCTGCTTTGAATAAAGCCTGTTTTTCTCTGTTCTTTAGTAATTTGTATGCCAGGGTTGTCAACATGTTTAGCATTTGGTTTGCTGCACAGTGATGTAATTTTATAACGTCATCTTGAGCACAATGTATGATTTCATGGGCCTTAACACAAAATGCCTAATAAATTGTCACTGAAATATGTACCAGCCTTTTTTCTGCTAAGAAAACAGACACACAGTATCACTTTTTATTGTTGCTAATATTTTGCAAACTTTCACTTTAAATTTCCAAAGAGCCTTCAGATTCTCAAAGTAGAGTACTTACTGACTATGATCATTTGGGCCGACATTGGGCTGTGCCTACCTTGCTGTGCTAGTTGGAAGTGCTTCTCCAGTAGGCATAGATCAAGTGACATTAAGCCCAAGAGGGACTTAATGTCACAGTTACACACTCATCCGTGTTTTCCCTAGGTTTGTGGAAGTCTTATGGCTGTTTTATGGTTCTGCGGAGGCTGCACGTAGAGCTTTCGCCGTAGCCTACGTAAGTGGCCTGATGTTTATACTTGTGCGCTGGTGTGTGCGTCGAGCCGGCATGTGTGTGTGGGAGAGCGAGGTAGAGAGAGACAGTGACGGCGATTAGCTTCGGAGCGAGTACCGACTCTAGAGTCATAGTGAGAGAAACAAAGTGTCTCCCCTGTGCTTTCTGACCACGGTGGGAAATCTTTAGCAGGAAAAGTTAACCCTCTCCTTGATTTCATGTTGTTTATGATTAAAGGAGAACCAGGAAGTGAGTCGGGGGAAATGCAACGGTACCAAGCCGCGTCGCTGCGTCGTGTAGTTACATTTTTCAAGTGGTGCACGTCAGGCTACGGCGTAGGGTCCGGCGTAGGTTTGTGTCTTCACGTACCTACGTGCGTAGCAACGGCGTAGATTTAACGCAGAAGTATAAATCAGCCTTTAGGTGCACATACTTGGCGGAGGGGTTTAGGGGTCCTCCCCCAAGAAAATGTTACGTTTTTCAATTTAATAATATGCAGTTTCTCATCATTTTGGAGCATTATTATAACCATATTGGTGTGTAAAATGTTGGAAAATAAACTAGAAAATGAAAATAAATAGATAATGAATAAATAAAACTCAAAAAGCTTAAAGACAAAACTTAGGTGGTGCCCAGAACGGCTTGGGTGCTGCGCACCTAAGCCTTATAATGGTAGAGAAAACCCTGCTCATATCAGAGTGGACATTTATCAGACAAGCACAGTTTCTATGTCTGTATTTACTTGTATGGAGCCTATATGTGGGTGTTTGTTGAACACAACAGGGATCTCACTGCACATTTCGCTCTAAATAACTCTTAAATGCGTACCTCTGGTCTTTAGTGACCTGGGACTATATTACAGCCTATGTAATCTGTTCATTTAATTCCTTTACACTCATAACTCCCTGGTATTCCTCAAACCTTTTGTTTTTAACAATGGTCTGGTGTCAAAATGTCTGAGGTACTGTATGTGAGAGTGTTACATACAGTATACTGGATGCAAGTGATGTTGTGTTTAACCTGTTTGGCCTCATGATGGCACTGCTGTCTCACGGTTAACAGACACAATGATGTATAAGTTAGCTTACTGTCTCAGTAACACCATGGTGCAGCACCTGGGTGTCAGGTATAGTGCAGAGCAGTGTTTTCCTTGATATCGGAGGGTTTAGATGACAGTAGCCCTGGAGATGAAGATGTACCTGAGGCTACTGATGAGAAATTTGTTTTGTATGAATTAAAAGCAGAACTGGAGCATGAGAAGACAAAGCTAGCTCAGACGATATGAGCTCTGAATGGGATAACCACAAGTAGTGATCCCAAGGGAAGTTAGGACTGATGAGGGAACCTTATATAGATACCACAACTGACTAGAACGTACTACTATAAACACAAGTAGTTTTTCTGGCCAAACTTCCAACTTGGGAAGCCAGACGATCTCACAGGCATTGCACTCTCATGGAAAGCCTTGGCCTTCAGCTGTTGTGGTCATGCATACGTTATTTTGGAGAAGCTACTCCGATTTTGAATAGGACATAACACAAGTCAAAAGAAGACAATCTGTATCATCTAAAAATGTTGATTGGTGCCTCTCTACTGATACTTACAAGCACATTGATGGGCACTAGAATCATACAGTATGTTACAATAGTGTATGTCAGCAGCACTGTTGCTTCTATCCTAGTCTCGCTTTGCCAGACCTTCCTCCACAGCGCTGTGGAGGAGGGTCTGGCGAGTCCATACAGCATTCTGGGATGGGAGAAAAACGTGCTCTGGTTTATTGGCATTTCTTTAAACCAATCACAATCGTCAGGGGCGGCGCTAAGCTCCGCACGGAGCCGCTGCAAAATAGTCTCAGGAAGGAAGTTGTTTTGGTGTACGTTCAAAAGTTGTTTTTAGTCGTGCAATGGAAAACTCAGATTGGACAGATAGTCTAGCTAGCTGTCTGGATTTAACCTGCAGAGATCTGAGGAGCAGTTAACCATAGTCCTCATAAATCCCCCAGAGTTTAAAATTCTAACACAAAGAAAGCGGAAGGTAACGGACATCGGCGAAAAGACATGCATCAGGCGGAATTTCCTGCGGCACTGGAGGACTCCCGGAAATGGAACGTTAAGGATATAGACTACTACTATCCCTACACAACGTACTTACAACACTAGGAAAAGGCCATTCACTGTAACAGTCAAACATATTAGAAATCATTTTCTTCACTTACCAGCATTGTGTTTGGAACCAGATGAGCTCTCTTTGTCTACTTTAGGCTTCTTCTTCTTGTGTGAGCCAGAGTCAGAGGCAGCCTGTCTCTTCTCTACAGCTGGATTGGATAGAGCTCTTTTCTTGAACAGTTCCCTCTCCCTCAGTAGAGCTGGATCCATCCTGGCTGGCATGGCATAAAATATATCAAAAACAGCAATGATTTTAATAAGACAAAATAAAGCAAGTAATCCATCTCTCCAAACAGAGCCTCGTCGTTAAGGCAGACATTTCATATAAACCAGATATTTTTTATCATGAAATGACTGAGGCAATCAACAATAATGTAACTGTTTTCATATTGGTACGGAAAATGGTATCACACTGTAACCATGGCCTGATTAACCAGTTTGGGGGCTCTGGGGAAAGAAATGTACTGCTGAGACCCCCATTGACACTGTCACCTCCACCCCCTGTACATTGTACATGTTCTCCGTTGCCTACTTCCCATCACGTACAGTGGATGCAGCAGACTACACATGCAAGCTTCATTATTTCTACACCGAGTCAGAGAGCAACCAGTACTCTTATGCTGATGTCACAATACCTGGTCCTTTGGTTTTAGTGTGTCAGTTGGTAATTTAATGAGACACATTTATTTAAGAATATGCAGCACCTGAGCACAATATAAACTAAAATAATAGAAGGTCTGGATTTTGACAAAGGACTCCTCTACAAGACAGGACCCACTGACATTAAATGACCCTAGGCCTTTTAGTGGCCGTAAAGGGTCAGGGGCTCCTTTTCCCGTTTGGAAATGCAGCTTTGACTGGAACCAGTATAAAGCCTTTTGGGCGTTTTAGTTTCTGTCTGATCTCTACCTTTGTAAAGTTACCACAGTTGTAACGTTAACGGATCCCAGCAAACAGCAGCTAAACTGGGACATGTAAATATTGCATGGACGCGAATGATCTAGCTACGCTCTTGCACCAAGTTAAACTGGCGTCAGAATGTAACGTTAGGTTGACAGCTAACGTTAAGTTAGCTAAAATTACCATTAGCTCGCTCCAAGTAACTAACGTTAGTGAGTCGACATTGTTCTAGCTAAGTTAGCCTGACGTTGTTGCTTTATTGTGATAATGTGAACCCACAAAATAGCCACATAACGTTATCTAAGTTACCAAACGCTCCTGACTAACGCTACTTAGTTTGTATATTTGGATAACAACATTGGTAAGCAAAGGTTACGACACAGTCTGACATTTGGTTTGTTAGTTAGCGTTAGCTTGCTGATTTGTAGCTACTTGATGAGCATACCTGACACTTTGTTCCTGCTCTCACAGAATGTGACGGGTTAGTCCAGGAGGACTAGCTAGCTATGTAGCTAATTTCGGGGGATATCTAACAGAAAGAAATGCTTCCTTCAGCAATTCACCGCTTTAACTTCTTCCTTCTACGATACTCTAAGTTAACATTAACTAACTAACTTCATACACAGAACATCTCTATTTTTCTCATGCTTTACTCCCGTTGCTGGTTCGATTCTTCGGACATCGATAGCGAATCCTTGGACGACGTCATCACGTATAATCACAATTCAACAGAAAGGAAAATACAACAAAAGGTATGCGTTTTATATTACACTGTATAGAACGACAAAACAAAAGCAATTATTGAAAACACATTATTAGATAAAGAAAAGTGAAAATATATTATGAGATATACTGTTCCAATCAAATTGAATGTGAATGAATGGTAATGGTAAGAAACACCTAAGAAAGAAGACAGCCTATTAAAGAGGGGGCAGATTTTGAAGGAGCTCATTTGATGTGTTCATAATGTAATTGACTATCACACCTCTTATCCGTGAATTTAGAAGTATCCACAAAAACTGACAAATGCTGGTTATCGCCAGGGAAGAAGTGGCTCAATGGCGCCACTTAGTGGTTCGTTTGTGCCACACACACACACACACACACACACACACACACACACACACACACACACACACACACACACACACACACACACACACACACACACACACACACACACACACACACACACACACACACACACACACACACACACACACACACCATGTTCCTCACGCTCTCTTCCATTCTGAACAGTTATACAGTAAATTGTGTATTCTAAGGGCTATGTTATTGACAGTAAACAGACACTGTACTGGGCTACTGTATCTCCAAGCTTAACATGAATGGCTTTTTTTCAGTGCAGGGAGATGAGAGATGAAAGCATGTTACAGACATACTATCAGGAACAAGTCTTAGTCAAGCTCAGATGACTACCACCAATGCACTGCTTTACAGTAATGCTGCCTGGTCAGTAATGTTCTGTCTGGCAAAGCGAGACTAGTAATGTTCCCTAGGCTACCACAACAAATCGGTGAAACAACTTCACAAACAAGTCCAAGTTTACTTGTTGTTTCAGTATATACGATTAAAAGAAATTATGTTTCTTCAGGACCACAGTGCAAAACATTAGAGAACATCTGGAGTCAAACAGTGCAAGAAAAGATCTGTGTTTGTTCAAATAAAGTACAAATGTGACATTTGCAGTTTGATTATGTGGAAAGTTAGAGATTGCACTGATGAAAGCCCTGGCGTCCATTGAAGGAATGCTTTGGCTTTGCAGTGTTCTGGAGATTAATGCATGGAGGCAAACCCTACACGAGTTTAGATGTGAGGCCTTTACAGCACTCCTAAACCCATTGGTGTCCTCTGGCAGCCTTTCAAATAAAAATTCAACTCCCTAAAGGAATTGATTATTATTATGTGCCTATAGTGCAACTTTGGCCATGGCTGAGGCTATAATCTATTCTGCACATTGATCAATAAATATGATTCAACCTTGCTTGTCACTATACTCACTGCATTCAAAAATGTGCCATATGGGAGGCTGAAGCTGGTCAAAGTTTAAAAAGGCCATAATGTCCGCACTACAGAGACAGTTGTTATGAAACTGCGTACATCAGTTCATCCAAATGAAGCTGGACTTTGCTGACTGAAGATGAAAGGCAACCCCACCACAGGGTAATCAAGTGAGAGAGCGTGAGATAAGGCTGCAGTATAACCAGGTCACCAAAGCAAATGGAAAGCTAAGTACCCAGGAGCAGCAGAGTGAGGAATATAAGATACAGTAGAGCTGGACCATAGCGTTTAGCTGAAACTGTATGAGGAGAATAGAGGGCATTTTTCCAAAATCAGTTCTCAAGTCCTGCACATGCATAAGCTTTCGCCCATAGATTATTTGGGATTTAACATAAAAGATGCTGCTTCATGTTTCCAAGCATTATGCAGTAACTTGTTTTAATGTGAAAGCTCCTTAGATAACATTAAGAAGCATTGTACAGCTTTATTTTCTGGTGTGATTGGCTTGAACATACTGTAAGAAGGTTTTCTTTGTGAATTCAATTGATTTGTGAGGTGAGGTGCATCGAACCTTTGATCCATAGTATTTTGGAATCGGTGGACTGTCACATTAAAGCCCTTGAAAACATGGCTTCAAATCTTTAAGTATTTCTCTTAAACATTTTATTAAGTTAAACAATCAAAAACTCAGCTAATCTGCTTTACCTGTGTTGGTGTTTTTGGTATGATCAGTATTGATTTGACAGTGACCAAACAACCCACCAGATTCAACCTATTCAGATTCTGATGGAATTTATTCAATAATTAAAATGATCAAATCCTGATTGGTACAGGGCAGTATGTGACATCACTCTTCTTCTTCAATCTGTTTTAAACCACTGAGAAAAACAGAGAACTGTGAAACCACAACTTTTGTAGAAAATAGCAGAAAATAGTGTGCTCATGAAGGACCTCATTGCTTGAAAATACGCATTGAGAAAATGATTTTCAGGGCCTTTGAAGAAATCTGAAAGACCATTTTACAAATATATATTTAATACAATCATTGTGGAAATAATATGACTTGGACATCTAACCAGTTGTTAAGCAGTCTGCCGGTCTATGAACACACAACCCTGCCCATGAGGTATGCTGTGTGACTTAGAAATGGGTAAAATAACAAATAAACAAATTTCACAGTTAAGGTAGTAATGTATCCATTCATACACCACACACACAGATACTGTACATGCTCACTGAATTGGTTTTTACAACCCACAGTGAGAGAAAATGCCTAAAATTGAAACTGAGTTTGCTTTCCTTTAAGGGTGTGACGAGACACCCAGCTCACGAGACGAGACACAAGATTGGGTTCACGAGATCGAGACGAGACGAGATTTTAACACTATTTTAAAGAACTCTTCCATGAAGAAATAAGACAAGAAAAATAGTCCTTTATTTAATCGAAAGTCACAAAATGAAAAATGAGCACTGAAATGTTGGGCCACAAACCCAAATGACTGGCTGATGATGGCTTCTCTTCTGTATAACTAACAGTTACACCATTACTTATTCCATATGTACCGTGGAGAGATTGTCTCTTCACTCAGAGAACCAAAGTTACAACGTAACCAAGCGTTTTCCGGCAGTAGTTGAGACCAGTTGTTTTGTACTTGAATGTGTCATTGTACAGTCGACAGAGAGAAATACAGTGGGGCAAAAAAGTATTTAGTCAGCCACCAATTGTGCAAGTTCTCTCACTTAAAAAGATGAGAGAGGCCTGTAATTTTCATCATAGGTACACTTCAACTATGAGAGACAACATGAGAAAAGAAATCCAGAAAATCACATTGTAGGATTTTTAATGAATTTATTTGCAAATTATGGTGGAAAATAAGTATTTGGTCAATAACAAAAGTTCATCTCAATACTTTGTTATATACCCTTTGTTGGCAATGACAGAGGTCAAACGTTTTCTGTAAGTCTTCACGGTTTTCAAGGTTTCAAGGTTTTCACACACTGTTGCTGGTATTTTGGCCCATTCCTCCATGCAGATCTCCTCTAGAGCAGTGATGTTTTGGGGCTGTCGCTGGGCAACACAGACTTTCAACTCCCTCCAAAGATTTTCTATGGGGTTGAGATCTGGAGACTGGCTAGGCCACTCCAGGACCTTGAAATGCTTCTTACGAAGCCACTCCTTCGTTGCCCGGGCGGTGTGTTTGGGATCATTGTCATGTTGAAAGACCCAGCCACTTTTCATCTTCAATGCCCTTGCTGATGGAAGGAGGTTTTCACTCAAAATCTCACGATACATCGCCCCATTCATTCTTTCCTTTACACGGATCAGTCGTCCTGGTCCCTTTGCAGAAAAACAGCCCCAAAGCATGATGTTTCCACCCCCATGCTTCACAGTAGGTATGGTGTTCTTTGGATGCAACTCAGCATTCTTTCCCCTCCAAACACGACGAGTTGAGTTTTTACCAAAAAGTTCTATTTTGGTTTCATCTGACCATATGACATTCTCCCAATCCTCTTCTGGATCATCCAAATGCTCTCTAGCAAACTCAAGATGGGCCTGGACATGTACTGGCTTAAGCAGGGGGACACGTCTGGCACTGCAGGATTTGAGTCCCTGGCGGCGTAGTGTGTTACTGATGGTAGCCTTTGTTACTTTGGTCCCAGCTCTCTGCAGGTCATTCACTAGGTCCCCCCGTGTGTTTCTGGGATTTTTGCTCACCATTCTTGTGATCATTTTGACCCCACGGGGTGAGATCTTGCGTGGAGCCCCGGATCGAGGGAGATTATTAGTGGTCTTGTATGTCTTCCATTTTCTTAAAATTGCTCCCACAGTTGATTTCTTCACACCAAGCTGCTTACCTATTGCAGATTCAGTCTTCCCAGCCTGGTGCAGGTCTACAATTTTGTTTCTGGTGTCCTTTGACAGCTCTTTGGTCTTGGCCATAGTGGAGTTTGGAGTGTGACTGTTTGAGGTTGTGGACAGGTGTCTTTTATACTGATAACAAGTTCAAACAGGTGCCATTAATACAGGTAACGAGTGGAGGACAGAGGAGCCTCTTAAAGAAGAAGTTACAGGTCTGTGAGAGCCAGAAATCTGGCTTGTTTGTAGGTGACCAAATACTTATTTTCCAGAGGAATTTGCAAATAAATTCATTAAAAATCCTACAATGTGATTTTCTGGATTTTCTTTTCTCATTTTGTCTCTCATAGTTGAAGTGTACCTATGATGAAAATTACAGGCCTCTCTCATCTTTTTAAGTGGGAGAACTTGCACAATTGGTGGCTGACTAAATACTTTTTTTGCCCCACTGTAAAGCTTATTTTATTGTTTCACAGTCATTACGTTCTAAAGCACAAAAAAATTACCATCAAACACAATCTCGTGGGATGAGATCTCGTCACACCTCTACTTTCCTTTGTCCAGACTGTATGCTGTCTGATTATCCCTCATGTCTTTGTTATAAGAATGTTATCATGTAAAGTAAGCAGGGCTCAACAGCTCGCTGATTACTTTTACTTTTAAAAGCCTTGCCAGAGTGTTTTATACACTGGACAACACACTGTAGCACAGAAAGTGTACATTAGCTACTGCATAAGGATATGGAAATTTGAATAGGAGCGTGTGTATATATCTGTGCACATTAGTTGGATATTCTGGTCTAGACTCATCTTATCTAATTTGGTCCTGAGTCCCAATATCTAAAGCCTGAGATGTCGATATTAAAATAAGTCAGTATGACTGCTGGTGTTTGTGTGTATGTGTGTGTGTGTGTGTGTGTGTATGGCATGGACACAAGTCTTTGGATGGGCATATTATTCCAAAATGTATTCACAGTCCTTGACTAGTCCTCCTATTGCAGAACACCCTTGTTGTGCAGTTACAGGACATAAAAACAGACATCATTTCATCCCAACTTTAAGATGTTCATGCGGCTCATAGAAAAAAATTAGCATCTCCAAAACTCTTAATTAATGATTCAGCAGGCCAGTCAAAGAAGTGAGCCCACATGAATGATTAAATATGTGCTAACCTAATTTAGGGCCTAATCCATAATGAATGAATTACACTGTTTATTCATTGCAGAGACATAATGGAAGGGCCAAGGAGAAGATTTAGACATCAGAGAATAGCCAGACTTGTGAAGTGACAAATGATTCTGCTTCTGATGGCTCGACCTCACCATGACTTCAACTGCAGTCACTTTGAAGCCGAAACCACCTGGGCAAGTCAAGGTATAACCATTGCCAATTAGACCGACACTGTCACTACGGAGTGAACTAGACTGAATCAGATTATTTTAAGGACTCACAGTGCTCTCTGAATTAATCTCTAGAGGTTTAACGTGTTGTTATTCACAGCTAAAATTGTGAGCGACAGTCATTTATTAGCAGGTCTCTGTGCAAGAGGAATGCGAGGGAGTTGGTGTATCATGTACTACAGTAACAGAGAGCGAGAGAGAGTCAGCACTGTAATCTAGAGGTGAGGAGTCATATCAAACAGAAGAGACGAGTGAAATCCTGGAGCTGCAGCCAACCAGTGAAAATCCCTGTGGAGGAGAAAATCTCAAAGTGACAGCTTTCAATTACAACAGTATGAGAAAGAGTGTGTGTGCATGTGTGTGTGTGTGTGTGTGTGTGTGTGTGTGTGTGTGTGTGTGTGTGTGTGTGTGTGTGTGTGTGTGTGTGTGTGTGTGTGTGTGTGTGTGTGTGTGTGTGTGTGTGTGTGTGTGTGTGTGTGTGTGTGTGTACTACCTGTCAGCACTTCTGGGCTTCACTGACAGTTCGATGTCACAGCGTCTGAATTGAAAGTACCTCTTGTACACAAGTAAGTCTTACCCAAACACACACACACACACACACACACACACACACACACACACACACACACACACACTTTCACACTTTTTCTTGTTCACATTTGTCTGTGCTGTATTCTCAGGTGTCTAGGTTGAACTGCTGTTGGACCTAAAATCGCACTGGAACTCAGTGTACTACTATGCGCTGTGTGTAGGTGTATGTAATCTGTGCCCAGAAGTTTGAGAGTATGGATATAGATTGTGTTTTGCAGCCTTTACTTAGGGGAAGCAAAGGCCATTAGTGAACAAAATATGAGCAAGGACTATGATTTATTCACTTATTTGTTAGTTTATTTAATAGAGTCACAAAATAAATATTGTTACAGTAAACAGGAAAAAGAAATGTGACAGATGTATATCTGGCATCTAGCTAAGTTGCAGCATCCCCTGTCCCTAGTTGTGCATTATCTGAAGCATCCAACGTTTATAGACACGTGAACAAAAATTGTGGACACATTACACCCATATCATCCCAAATTCATGGGCATTTATTTGCTGCTGTAATAGTCTTCTCTCTTCTGGGAAGGCTTTCCACAAGACTTTGGAACCTGGCTGCAAGGATTTGCTCCCATTAAGCCACAAGTGCATTGTGTTCACAACGGGTGTTCCTCTTCATCTCAAAAGTGTCGGATGGGGTTACAGTCAGGGCTCTGTGCAGACCAGTCCGGTTCTTCCCCTCCAAACTCTGAAAATCATTTCTGTATGGACCTAGCTGTGTGCATGGGGGCATTGTCATGTTGAAATAGGAAGGAGCCTTTCCCACACCTTTTGCTACAAAATTGGAAGCACACTTTTTTTTTTTAAATATCTATCGTATCCATCTATTGTATAATATTGTTTAAATAGCATTAAAGCTCAAACCATGAAAAACAGCCCATACCAAAATTACACATAGGTATGTGTCATCATACTTTTGGCCACATAGTGTTTCCTCCATTACAATATTCATATCAGCTTCATTTTATGTAAGTGTGATGTGTATGTCAATAAAACAGTAATCCTAGGTTATTTATATTTAATATTGGTATTAAATTAGACCCAAGGTGCTATGTATTCATTTTGTAAACAAATGATTAAAATTCATATTTATGCATAATATGAATTATTAGTTATTAAGGCCTATTTTGCAGTAGCAAACTTTTTTTTTTTTTTGCGAAAAGCGCAAGTGCTAAATGTTGTTTTACTGTAATGAGATCATTTTGTGAGGAGTGATTTTTGAGTTAAAGTTTTACAATTACAGTAACCACAAGGTGGCTGTAGAACAGCATTATTTTCTGCTGCAGCCTGATGAGTGACTCATCGAACCAGACGAGCTACAGCCTATCAGACACTTAGAGAAGATAAAAAACAGCCAAACCTGCTGTATTGACCCCAGTCTCAAGGCTGTAGCTCATCTGCTAACCTCTCTGAATGAAAAGCCCACCGTGGCTGCAAAAGCATCCATATTTACTTGGTAAATATAAATAGAGAAGATAGGGGATAGGGGAGATATAGGGGTCTGACATGCTGTCACGCTCTAAACCAGGCCAGCAGTCTGTGGCTTTGTTTAGACACTTTCTTGTGTGCCCTTTCTTCAAACCTTCCATCAAAAAAATCAACGATATGATTATAACCGACTGGTGAAAAGTGTGCTGGTCAAGCCAGGCAATCCTTTGCTAAATCTGACAGTTTAAAAGACAGAAGAGCTGCCTCTTAAGGATTTTGAACAAGCTCACTTGCTGTGAGGTGGCTGGTGAGGCATCGTTATGTAAGACATCACAGATACTCAAGGATGAGGCAGAGTTTTGTTGCTGAGGCAGTTTTTCAACTATTCTGTACTTTGTAGCGGACATAATGTCCCAGAATGAGTCTCATAGGCATGTGAATGTGAGATGATGAACAGCAAAAATGCATTATTCTGCTGTTTATGTAACTGGAGAAGGGGGATTTTCATGAATATACAGCAAGGGTTAAAGGTTCTCCCTCCCTGTTTTCCTCTGAAACACACGCACACACATACACACACACACATGCACACACACACACACACACACACACACACACACACACACACACACACACACACACACACGCACGCACACTCACTCATGCTTCCATCACTAACAAATCCCCCCCCACCCTACACACACACACACACACACACACACACACACACACACACACACACACACATCTTTATTACTATACTTGAGAGGGCCGTCAATGGCCAAAATTATACCCTTAGCTTCATTCCCTAATGTTAGCCTTAGTAAATGCCAAACAATTAATCTCAATTTATCCATGCATGTGCACATAACTTTGTGTGTGCTGCTACCAGATGGATGTATGCATTTGCTGTGTGGTTGTGTGGGTGGCTACAGGACAGCCAGGTGAGACGAGTGTGTGCTGTCCAAAACCTGCAGGGGCAAGCTAATCCTGGTTCCTGATGTTAATCCGAGTATTGAGCTTCTGTTGGGGAGGTGGAGGTCAAAGCTTTAGGTGTGTGTGTGTGTGTGTGTGTGTGTGTGTGTGTGTGTGTGTGTGTGATGCTCCTCTTGCCCTTTCCAAATGTCACAGAAGGGCCAACTCCTGAGGAGCTCACCCATAATGTGGGCTCACACGTTGTGTGTGTGTCATGATAATCTCCACTATTAAGCCCTTCAAACGCAACATTTCCAATGATGTTTGTGTGTGTGTGGACAAGAATGTGTGCACACTTCTCTGTGTGCACAGTCTGTTTGCATGTAACTTTCTCTTCTGCATCCCATTCTCTATTATCATATTGCATCTTTAATAACTGCCGTTCACAGTACGGTGCAGTCTTCAAACAAAGTCTTCAAAACAACATCTGCTTACTACAAAAATGTTTTGCCTAAAATGTTCTCAAGTGTTTTATAGTTAAGTCTTGATTTGTTATTATTATTTATGAACAACTCTCCTAAAGTTAGAAATAAGAAAGTCAATGCACTATGCTGCCAGGCTGTGTCACTTTTTCTAATACTGTCTGGTTACACTAACTTTTTCAATGATTTTGTGAAGCAGAACTGGCCCTGCCATGAAAAACTTGGTTCACACATGTATAAAAACATTGTAGAATTCAACATGAACAATCCACAATCCTGGTTTAATTTCATGACTCCCCATTTATGTATTCACTCATACCTATTCCTTATCCATGTGACTAATGTGGGTGAAAACAAAAACGAGTGCACCGTGCATGGTGCTGGATCCAGGCTAGCATTGTCCGCCTACAGTCTGTCACTAGTCGTCCTAAACTATTCCTTATGGCAGGAAAAACAATTAGCACAGCCACTTTAGCACAGTTTACTTGAGATTTGTTGACCATCATTGCCAAAAAGAAACAAAATAATTGTATGTTTGTTTTATTTCTTTACAAACTGATTAAGCTGTCCAGAATTACAGGTATATTACAACATTGTTTTTTCTTTTCACCACCACTCTAAAATTATGATTGTCATTGTATTTAGCCAATACAATAGAACAATTTGAGTTGCACAACAGCTCAAACTACGTGAGTTGTTTCTAAGCTTCAATTTGCAAAAACATGGAAAAGGTTCAAATGCATCCAAATGCTTATATATACCATTAGTGCATCCTGATAAAAAGGTGCACATTTACAGCTTTTAGAGTCTAACTCTGCGGGGGACTCAGAATGGTGCTGTTTATAAAACAGTTTCTATGACAATCATAACACAATGGGTTGTCTTACTCATGGGCAGAACCTATAATGATGGTCTTTGATTTCTGCAAAATACTGTCATTATCAGAGCAACAAAACTTCCAGCACAGTGCAACTGCCATGCACACTATATACTTATTGAGACACCACAACTTTTAAGTTTACCAAATGATTAAATTACTTCACAGTGATGGATTACATTATTAAAGAAACAGATAAGGCGCTAACGGTTTATATGTGTATGTTAAAAGCAAAACAACTTTAAGATAATACTGTATTTCATCTCTCCATTGTAATCCTTCCAGGTACAAAATGGTTAAAGGATAAGGTTTGTTTTTATTGTCAACTAATTCCATGAAAAGGAATTGATCCTACTACTAACCAAAACCTGATATGCTGTATATTAATCCTCTGTGCCATGGATGTCATTAGGACTTTTTCACAGAAGACATGTTGACATGTCACAGTAGGAAAAGCACAGATGCAAATAACAAAATGAGTGATGAATAAACACACACTGGGCCATCCAACACTATTAAAAACACATAAGTAAGCCACACCGTTGCACTGGGTGACATGTTCCATCATTATAATACACATGGGCACCGTAGTTTATTTAATCAATCCTACATACACCGACCTGTTGAAAGTAGTCCCAAACAAACAAATACAGTTTGAAATGAAAATATATATTTGTTACCTGGTTTTAAAGATTGACTTCTTCAGCAGCAGAATATACAATTAACTTGAAACATAAAACATGTTTAGAAGGAAACATACTTTAAGCTGAATTATGCTTTCTATTCCATTCAACCAGGTGACTCTTTTTCTGCGTGCTGATCTGGCGGTTAAAGGAGCTGATGGGATAACATTTCACTGAAATGTTATCTCGTATGATTTCATGTGACGAATAAAATTGATTGATTGATTGATAGAAACATGATGAGGAAATGTTGTTAATTAACATATGTGGCAAGTTGCAAAATGTTGATACTCAACATACTTTATTTGTTTTCTGCTAAAAATATATGATCTTGTCAGGATCCTGCCGTAACTGACTGCCTTTGTGCCACCCTGGTGGCCATTTTGTATATTGTGTTGTGTTTTATGCTTGTTGCTATTTCCCCATGTGCTCTTTGGTTACCATGGACTGTACAGTCTATGGTGGTTACCTGTCTGTCATGTGTCTTTGTCTCCGCCCATCCCCTTATATGGTCTGCACTTCCTGTCTTGTAAGTTTCCCTCCGTTTCTGCTCTCACCTATTCCCAATTATTGTCTTGTTGGTCTCATCCAGTCCTCTGTCTTCCTGTTAATTGGTCTGTGTATTTCTACACCCCTCTGTTCCTCTGTTCTTTGTCGGTTTGTTTCTCTGTTTGTCCTGTCTGAGTCCTCTGTTCGTTTGTAGGTTTGTAGCTTTGTAGTTGTAAGTTTGTAAGTTGTAGAGTCATAATACAACGTGTTTGTCTGAACTTCTGCCTGGAAGAGTCTTGCATTTGGGTCCTCCTGCTGAAATCTGACAGATCTTGTGATACAATATATCTTGTGTTATGACTACAGTGTGTACAGCATTTTATGTGTAAGTTAAGGCAACAAAAGCACTTTTATTAAGGTTAGGGAAACATCACGTCGTGATTTAGAAATATAGATTTGCAATCGTGTGTGTGTGTGTGTGTGTGTGTGTGTGTGTGCGCATGTGTGCGTGCTGGATTTATTCAAGAATTCCTGTGATATCAGCTGGCAAACATTACTTCCCAGCCTCTCTCATAATCCTCCTCCCTTTTTCACAAGTGTTTCCTGACCAAAATGGAAAAACAATTGAATAATGAAGTACAATCTAATACTTCACATATATCCTCTCTTATCATCTCCACTAATGAGGCAAACAGGATAGCTTAACAGGTTGTTTAGGGTGGACATTATACATACTTTGAAGGTCATCCCTTTGGAGAAAAAAATAAAATTGTTTAAATTATATTCAAGAAAGTACATCAACAAAATTCATATCCCAGCCCATATTCTCATTTGGAATAAACACTAATAGATAATAGAATTCCAGCACACTGCCAGCCCCTTTTTATGAACCCAAACCCAAGAATCAGTACAATATTTTATCATATTTATATTTCTTTTTTTCTTCCACTTCTTTTGTAGGCCTTTATTTGGACAGGACAGCCCAGACTTGAAAGGGGGAGAGAAGTGGAATGACCCGCAGCAAAGGGCTGCAGGTCGGAGTCAAACCTACGGCCGCTGTGTCGAGGAGCAAACCTCTACATATGGGCGCCCGCTCTACCAGACGAGCCAACCATGGGCCCCCATTTTATAATTATTTATATCAGTTGCACATCACCATAAGTTTGGTCAAGTAACAGTTAATAAAAGGCCTTGATTACATACTCTCCTGGATGTATTACATTTGTAATGTATGACAGGAAGACTTAATAATGCTCTGACTGCAACTGAGGCCTGACATTTTGAGCTTTATATATCAGTAGAACTGAAAAACAAATACTGTTGTCAAGGATAGTGATCGCCATTATCATTTGTTTCTGGATGCTTCATGCTTGTCATAGGCCTCCGTATGTTTGTATTGTCTATAGCCCTCTTGTTCGTTGTGTTATCGGTCCCTTTGTTATAATGCTTTTTGATCACAACATAAAGAGTCATGCTTGCTTTCCTCTTAAAGCTGCATTAAGTGATTTTCTTTGCCAGTTGGGGGGCAGCGGAACAAGCTGTAAACACAACATCTAACATTATCAGCTCATGAAGTTGTTATGGCACGTTAGCAATATTTGCATTCATTTGGATTCATGTTTCAGTCCACCTGATGGATGTAAGTCTAATATTCACGCTCCTTTTGGCTGTTTCCACCAACGACTAAGAAAATGATCCGTCTCTTTAGCTTTCTAAATGCTCCACTATGTTCACTAGCTGGTAAATAGTCACTAACTTTCCCTGTATGTCATTCGGTGCTCAGTGTGCGGTGGGGTTGTTTGTGGCCTGGAAAAGCTAAACAAATAGCCACAGCTAAAAGACACAGCTAAAAGCTCCATAGATTCTGAGGTAAAATCTAGTTGAGTGATAATTATCTGTGAGTTTGTCAATACAAGTGGCACACTTAGCAATAGACATGGTGATTTGATCTATTGTAATAAAAGTGACAAAAGTAAGAGCCACAGCCATGCTAGTTGCTCACAATAACAATAATGTTTGGAGTAGTTTAGAGTAATGTTTGCCTTTGTTAGTTATTGTTCACCATATTAGTTCGTCTTAGCATGTTAGCATGCTAATATTTGCTAATTAACAGTTCAAGTAAAGGTGTGGCAGATGAGAATGTCATTAGTTTTGCCAGACCTTCCTCCACAGCGCTGCTCAGGAGGGTCTGGCTAGTCCACACAGCATTCAGGGATGGGAGTAAAACGTCCTCTGGTTTATTATTATTTTATTATTTCTTTAAACCAATCATAATCGTCTTGGGTGGCGCTAAGCGCTGAACAGAGCCATGGTGCCTCTGCAAAATAGCCTCAGGAAGGAACTTGTTTGGTGAAACGTGCACGTTCAAAGGTTGTTTTAGTCGTGCGAGAGAAAACTCAGATTGGACACTGGATAGTCTAGCTAGCTGTCTGGATTCCCCCTGTAGAGATCTGAGGAGCAGTTGACAATAGTCCTCATAAATCCACCAGAGTTTAAAATGCCAACACAAAGAAAGCAGAAAGTGACGGACATCCGGCCAAAATGAAGGACATCCGGCGGAATTTCCGGCAGCACCTGAACAACCCCGGAAGTGAAACGTCGTCAATATAGGCTAGCTTTCTAGTAACACAATGAGAAAATAATGTTAAGTAACATATCTGGCAGGTCACAAAATGTTGATATTCAAAGTACTTCATTTGTTTTCTGCTCAAAATATTCGAACTTGTGAGCATATCTTCTGTAGTCAATACAGCCATATTAAACACTTTATGATTAAGTTTAGGCAACAAAAGTACTTTTATTAAACATCACAGTCTTTTTTTGAAATATAGATTTGCAATCGCTAGGAGACAGGGTTGTCAGCAGGAATGAGGGAGCTTGGAGCTGAGTGCAGACAGGGTAGGGAATTCGGCAAGTATTGAGAGATTGACTAACACATTGCTGTTTGACTTTTTCCTTTTCATTGGATTTGTTTACAATAAGAAAAATATAGAGAAAGACCACTCCTATGCTTTAAATGACTCACCACTGAGGTATTTACTGAGAATGATTGAGTCATCCATGGCAAATCACTACTTTATTCCTAGTAGTAATCATCTGTTGCTGTAATAAAATGAAAGAAATGGCGCAGTTTAACTAATGCCACTCATATTTCTGCTTTGGGCCGACTTACTCACATTTTTGTGAATTCCTCATATGTTCTATTTTGGATCATTGTGGCTTTCCTACTCGACCAACTAGAGTAGATGTCGTGGGAACAGTAAGGGTCAGTCATTTTTTGTGATCGTGTATGTGCTTGCATGTGTGTGTGTGTGTGAGAGTGAGAGTGAGAGAGAGAGAGAGAGAGAGAGAGAGAGAGAAAAAATAAAGCTGAAAAAAGTTGCAAAAGTAAGCATTTCTGTTCCTGTGAATCTCTTCATTTTGTAAGTGTGTACTGTATGTATTTACATAATAAATGAATATGTGTTAACAACACAATGTGGTACCTTATCATTTTCCTTTGTGATCGATCAGCAAATCGAGAAAATCAGTATTATCTTATAACATGTGTTTAGCTCATGTGTTTGTTAGGCTCTCTCCCCTCACAGCTTGCTGTCACATACCAGGTGTTTATTTAAGCAAACGAAGCAACTCAAATTCACTTCATTCTTTGTGCATTTTAACACTTTTCTACTTTCTCTCTCCTGTGGCAAAGTTACAGTAACACCACAAATGCTATTTTCTCTCTCTCTCTCTCTCTCTCTCTCTCTCTCTCCCTCCCTCTGTCTGGCTTTCTCCATCTCACTCTCTCTGTGCCACGGTGTTTGGTGTAGGCAGCAGTGATATTTCAGTTGTGGGTATTATTAGTTTCTCTTGAGAGCTCCACCTGTACACAAGTCACACCATTGTCAGGGAAGGAGGTGAAACCAACTGTAAGACATGGGCAGCAGTAATATTTAGCACATTAATGAGAAAATAACCATAGAGAAGACACAGAGATACAAATATTACACCTCACCCAAAATCAGCATTAGCAATTACCATTGTTTGTATTAATGTATCCTCCAGTAATTAAATGCTTGATGAAAAATGTGCAGCAAAAGTCTGTGGAAAAAAAGAAGTGGAAGCTGTATATGCACCAAGCTGAATATGGTGCTAAAATACGTCTTCAATACACATTAGAAACCCATCAAACTTTACTAAACAGCTGTGGCTGGAAATAGCAAAAGAAGACATTGTGCACATAAAAAACATGCAAAGAAACAAAAATTAACTTTATTCAATATATAGCCTATAGCTTTTTTTTACAGAAAATATTCAGATGTAACCCCCAATGTAATCATGAACATTTTCATAGGTAACTGTAATTTAATTGCACATTGTCCTAGTAAAGTAACGGATTACGGATAACAGTTACCTTTATTTTGTAACTAAATTATGTAATGCCGTTTCATGTAACTAGTTACATCCCAACACTGTTAATACCTATAAAAGGAATTTAAAATTAAAAATGTAAAAGCCTTTTTAAAATCCATCTAAAATTCTTTATTTTATTTATAATTTAAAGACAGAATAATGAAGTGGAATTATTAATTGCCACATGTAATGACAGTAATTGTTTTCTTATTGCACAATTCATATGCAAATTTAAGTAATCACTTAATGGCAAAGAAAGGAATTAAAGAAGTAAAAGTAAAGTAGGCGACCTCTTCAAAGAAGGGATTCTTATGACCTTTGAAGAAATCGCTCTAATGTATGACATTTCAAGAAAAAAACAGCAAACTCTAATTTAAAGCTACTCCAATATAATTGGCTGATGCAGACATACACAACTTCTGTTTAAATTAAACAAATACAACAATAATATATCGGACCTTTGTTTTAAATGCAATTACGCTAAAGGAACATTTATGCACTGTGTCTGGGAGTGTGACAAAATTACTGTAAAACATTCTGGAAGGAAACTATGTTCATCTTGTCTGTGAACATTCCACTTGACCCTAAGATGATTTTCCTGCCAACAAATCTAAATCTGAAACCCCAAGAATATAAATGTATTGATTTTGCTATATTACAGGCAAAAAGGACTATAGCTCTCATCTGGAAGAAAATGGGTGTTGAAAATTGTAATTGCAATAAAAACATTCTTAAAAAAAAGAAAGAAAAAGTAATCTCTTAATAACTTGTTTCAGTGTATCAATTAATTAATCAATTATAATTATGCACTGAAAAGGTCTATCATTATTTCAGTGCCATAAAGCCTCTATACAAATTGCCCCTGAGGGACATAAAACATCTATAGAATCGCACTGAATGGAGTCTACCGTGGCCATCTGAAGCACTGATGTCTGCATGGTCAACATTAACAGCTGGAGGCTACAGGTCTCTTACTGAGCCACTGTCACAACATGTGGCAGCTGTTATCAAAGACAAAGGTGGTACTGAACAGGATTTTTTTTCCTGGTCACTGAGAGAACAGAGAACTAAAACAAGCTGTGTGTGTGTGTGTGTGTGTGTGTGTGTGTGTGTGTGTGTGTGTGTGTGTGTGTGTGTGTGTGTGTGTGTATGTATGTGCGCGTGTGCGTGCGTGCGTGTGTGTTTGTCCATGCACCTACTGTACTGTGTGGGGGGTCTCTAGTTGATGCTGCAAATCAGCCCCAGCAGCTGTTTGTATATCACTTTTAGTCCTTTTGCAGTAGGATATATTTAACACATTTTTTCTTGACTATTTATAAAAAAAAATCTAACTGATGTACTGTGTCTGTAGCCACTTATCATTTTAATGATGATTTAAACTGTTGAATTAAAACTAATTTAATGAATTTAATTAGCTTTTTATCACACTTTCTTTCACTTTAAGACACCTACATTCAAATACTGCAGGCTGTTCTCATGAACCAAATACTGACATGTAAATGCATAATGTTATTCTTGTTAATATAGGCCTATAGTATGTTATGCCTCTAGTATGTGTATCTTCAGTTGAGGATTTACTGGCTTCATTTATGCCTTTAGTGAGCTGTTCTGTCTTTGTCACATTTTCACACAAGCTCCCGCATAAGAGACCCTGTGTCATATGTTATCATACAACTTGTACTCAGACTCCAAAATATGAATGTGTTTCTCTGTAATGCTAGAAAGAAATCTGCATCCTTAGTTTATAATGCAATGTAAATTGATGGATTTATGGCTTAGAAATGCATTCTGGCATAAAGCACTTATTCATTCTTGTCTGTCACTTATGTTTATTAAATCTGCAATAGCAAGCAGAAAAATGCATAATTTGCTTTAAAGTTTCATTAATGGCATGTTGTATCATTGATGGCCAATAAAACTAATTGTGAGTGAATTGATACATTATCATTATGTACTTGCAGGAGCATCTGCGAGTGTTGACTTGTGAAGTGCAAGTGAAGAGGGATCGGTTTTCGGTTTTTGGAGAGGGCCTCCGTCAACGTTGTTTCTAGCTAACTAGCAAGCTACACAATGCCCCCCCTCAGCTGTACACCTGGCTGTGACTCATGCCATGACCATGAAGCCTATAAACTCCACCTCACTGCCTACAAACACGCCCTCATTGCTGCCAAATCTGCCTACCTCTCCACCATCCTCACCAACCCCTGTCAAAACCCCAGAACCCTCTTCTCTACAATGAACAACCTCATCAAGCCTCGGACCAACACCGTCCCTACCTCTACTCCAGATCTCTGCAACTCATTCCTCCACTTTTTCGCTGACAAAATCAACATCATTCACCAATCTCTATCCCCTGTACCTGACCTCCCAGTATCTACTCCAGCACCGACCACGGCCCCTCTTCTCCCCATCCCTCCTGACCCACGAACCCCTCCTCCACACTGCCTCCTCTCCCAGTTTGACTCGGTCACCCCTCCTGAAATCTCCAAACTCATCAGCTCTTCCAAACCCACTACCTGCTCCCTTGACTCCCTCCCTACTCCACCCCTTGAAGTCCTGCCTCCCCGTCCTATGCCCCTACCTCACTAACCTCTTCAACTCCTCACTGTCAATTCAATTCAATTTTATTTATAGTGTCAAATCATAACAGGAATTATCTCAGGACACTTTACAGATAGAGTAGGTCTAGACCGCACTCTATAATTTACAAGGACACAACAATTCCAGTGATTCCCCCAAGAGCATGCATGAATGCGTAAGTGCGACAGTGGCAAGGAAAACTCCCTTTTAGGAAGAAACCTCAGACAGACCCAGGCTCTTGGTAGGCGGTGTCTGACGGTGCTGGTTGGGGGTGTGATGAACAATGGCAATAATAGTCACAATAAAGATAATAACAAGAAGTAGTAGTTGTAATAGTTCATGGTGTTGTAGAGCACAGCAGGGCTTAACAGGGCGTGGCAGGGCGTTGGCCGGACATAGCAAGTCGAAGCCGGGCATTGCAGAGCGTAGCAGGGTGTAATAGGGCACAGCAGGGCGTAGGGCAGGACCACAGCGACAGCTGCCACCATGATGTAGGTGCCATCATGATCCAAGATCCAAGAACATAAGGACTCCGGGGAATAAGCTCCCCGGAGCTAGGTTAGTAACAAGCATTTCTGGGACATGAATACACACAGATGGAAAGAGAGAGGAGAGAGAAGCTCAGTGTGTCAAAGGAGGTACCCCGGAAGTCTAGAACTATAACCGCATAACTAAGAGCTGCAGGGAAGGGGAGATAGGGAGGCTGTGTTCCGTGATTGTGGCTACACACCTTCCCCCGCCGGTCTAGGCTAACGCTGCGACTCCTTACTCCCTAAGTATACGTAAGCTTTCTATGGGGAGAAGCAGAGATAGGGTGGGGGTGCGCCATGACTGTGGCTACAAACCCGCCCCCGCCGGTCTAGGCGAACGCTGCAACTCCTCATACCCTAAATATAGTAAGCTTTCTATGAAGAGAAGCAGAGATAGGGAGGGGGTGCGTCATGACTGTGGCTACACACCTTCCCCCGCCGGTCTAGGCGAACGCTGCAACTCCTCTCTCCCTAACTATAAGCTTTATCGAAGAGGAGAGTTTTAAGTTTACTCTTAAAAGTGGTGATGGTGTCTGCCCCCCGAACCCAGACTGGGAGCTGGTTTCACAGGAGAGGAGCCTGATAGCTAAATGCTCTGGCTCCCATTCTACTTTTAGAGACTCTAGGAACCACAAGTAACTCTGCATTCTGGGAGCACAGTGCTCTAGTGGGACAATAAGGTACTATGAGCTCTTCAAGATATGATGGTGCTTGACCATTTAGAGCTTTGTAGGTCAGAAGAAGGATTTTAAATTCAATCCTGGATTTTACAGGAAGCCAATGCAGAGAAGCTAATACAGGAGAAATATGATCTCTGTTCTTAGTTTTTGTCAGAACACACGCTGCAGCATTCTGGATCAGCTGGAGAGTCTTAAGGGTTTTATCTGAGCATCCTGATAATAGGGAATTACAATAGTCCAGCCTGGAAGTAACGAATGCATGGACTAGTTTTTCAGCATCGTTTTGAGACAGGATGTTCCTAATTTTGGCAATGTTACGAAGGTGAAAAAAGGCTGTTCTTGAGGTTTGTTTTAAGTGGGCGTTAAAAGATATATCCTGATCAAAAATAACTCCTAGATTTCTGACAGTAGTGCTGGAGGCCAGGGCAATGCCATCCAGACTAATTATATCTTCGGATAATGAGGTTCGGAGCTGTTTAGGGCCCAGCACAATAACTTCAGTTTTGTTTGAGTTTAACATCAGAAAATTGTAGGTCATCCATGATTTTATATCTTCAATGCATACTTGAAGTTTAGCTAACTGACTTGTTTCATCTGGCTTGATTGATAAGTATAATTGGGTGTCATCCGCATAACAGTGAAAGGTAATTGAGTGTTTCCTAATAATATTGTCTAGAGGAAGCATATATGAGGAGAATAGAATTGGTCCAAGCACTGAGCCTTGAGGCTAACTTTAGCGTACTTGGAGGATTTATCATTGATATTAACAAATTGAGATTGATCAGAGAAATAGGACTTAAACCAGCTTAGTGCGATTCCTTTAATGCCAACTAAATGTTCCAGTCTCTGTAAAAGGATGGTATGGTCAATAGTGTCGAATACAGCACTAAGATCTAATAAGATGCTGAGGTGGATCTGAGGGACCATGAGGGTTGGTACGGGGAGAGGAAGTCAGTGAGGTATGAGGGGGCCAGATGGTGGAGGGCTTTGTAGGTGAGGATCAGGATTTTGTAGGTGATCCGGTGGGAGATAGGAAGCCAGTAGAGTTGTTTTGAATGTCCTGAATTCAATAACAAACTCCGCTACGCTGCGGGTTCCCTGGCGGAGTGAATAAAGTCTCTTAGATGCGTCCTTACCTCGGACGGGGTGGTCAAAAAGCTTCCTCATCTCAGCCGTGAATCTCTGGTAGGAAAACATGCAGGGATCCTGTCGCTCCCATACGGCAGAAGCCCACTCCAGAGCCTTCCCACGCAGCAGTTCAATCACAAAGGCTATACTAGCCTTGTCTGTGGCGTAGGAATTGGGCTGCAAGTCAAAAACCAGTCCACACTGCATGAGGAATGAACCACATTTTCCCAAATCTCCTTCGTACTTATCTGGCGTTGCTATTTTGGGCTCACAGAACGAAAAAGCTCCAGGAATAGCAGGCGTGGATAGAGAAACAGGTGGTGGATTATCTGCAGAAACCCCAAGCTGAGTCTTCATTTCCATCAGAGAGGCAGACAGGTTACTCACAGATAACGCCATCTCCTTAAGCACCATGCTGTCCTGCCCCAACATATTTTCCTGTTGGGTAATGGCATGGCGAACAGAGTCCAGGTCCGCTGGGTTCATCGAGTGTCACGATTCACTAGGACAGGAACCCAAAAGCAGACAAGGACAAGGTAAGTAGAATGGAAAAAAAGGTAAGTATTTATTTGGTTTTGGTACGTGGAAGCAGGGGATGACGGATTCATGCAGATCCAGTAATAATGGTGATGCAGACGGCCAGACGGAGATGGCGAGAATCTTCCAGGTCACAAAATGGTGAGGATAACGATCTGGCAGGGAATGGATGTCAGTTCACGGCATAAATGGTGGAGAGGTGATGATCAGGACCAGGTGTGCAGATTGCAGATGAGATACAGGTGAGTGTGATTGCTGATTCTCCCACCTTGCTTCGTCGCCAGGCAACCAGACAAGATGCGTTCAGGAACTCCCAGAAAAACACAGACTCACAGGTGAAAACAGAAACTGAGGCAGAAAATGAACTTAGGAAGCAGAATTCATGACATGACCATACCATCCTGTTACAGAGATTGGACCATTTAGTTGCCATTAAAGGAATCGCTCTAAGCTGGTTTAAGTCCTATTTCTCTGATCAATCTCAATTTGTTAATGTTAACGATAAATCCTCCAGGTACGCTAAAGTTAGCAGTGCTTGGACCAATTCTGTTCTCTTTATATATGCTTCCTCTAGGCAATATTATTAGGAAACACTCAATTAACTTTCACTGTTATGTGGATGACACCCAACTAATCAATCAAGCCGGACGAAACCAGTCAGTTAGCTAAACTTCAAGTTTATGAAGTTATTGTGCTGGGCCCTAAACACCTCCGAACCTCATTATCCAAAGATATAGTTACTCTGGATGGTATTGTCCTGGCCTCCAGCACTACTGTCAGAAATCTAGGAGTTATTTTTGATCAGGATATATCCTTCAACGCTCACTTAAAACAAACCTCAAGAACAGCCTTTTTTCATCTTCGTAACATTGCCAAAATTAGGCACATCCTGTCTCAAAACGATGCTGAAAATCTAGCCTATGCATTTGTTACTTCCAGGCTGGACTACTGTAATTCCTTACTATCAGGTTGTCCAAATAAGTCCCTTAAGACTCTCCAGCTGATCCAGAATGCTGCAGCGCGTGTTCTGACAAGAACTAAGAAAAGAGATCATATTTCTCCAGTATTAGCTTATCTGCATTGGCTTCCTGTAAAATCCAGGATTGAATTTAAAATCCTTATTCTGACCTACAAAGCTCTAAATGGTCAAGCACCATCATATCTTGAAGAGCTCATAGTACCTTATTGTCCCACTAGAGCACTATGCTCCCAGAATGAGTTACATGTGGTTCCTAGAGTCTCTAAAAGTAGAATGGGAGCCAGAGCCTTCAGCTATCAGGCTCCTCTCCTGTGGAACCAGCTCCCAGTCTGGGTCCGGGAGGCAGACACTGTCACCACATTTAAGAGTAAACTTTAAACTCTCCTCTTCAATAAAGCTTATAGTTAAGTAGTGAGGAGTTGCAGCGTCTGCCTAGCCCGGCCCACCTGCTTCTCGTCATAGTCGTCAGATTCATTAACCATATAATCAATAATATAATCAGAGTAGAGGGAGGCAGGCCAGTACAGCCCGATCCAGCAGGGGAGAGTTCTAGCCCGACCAGGCTCCTCTCCTTAACCTGTCTCTCTTAGTTATGCTGTTATAGTTTTAGGCTGCCAGGGGACTTCCTTCTTTTGACACACTGAGCTTCTCTCTCATCTCTCTTTCCATTTGTGTGCATCCATGTCCCAGAAATGCTTGTTACTAACCTAGCTCTGGGGAGCTTATTTCCCAGAGTCCTTATGTTTTTTTTTCACCCAGCATGTTTCCTTGGATTAAGGTGGCACCAAAATCATGGTTGCACCTGTTGCCGTGGTCCTGCTGCACGCCCTGCTATGCCCTGTTACACCCTGCTACGCTCAGCGGTGCCCTGCAGTGCCCTGCTACGTCCTGCTACGTCCAGCTACATCCTGCTATGCCCTGCTATGCTCTGCTGTGCCCTGCTACGTCCTGTAACACCCTGCAGTGCCTTGCTAGGCCATGAACTACTACAAATACTATTTTTAGTCATAGTTCCATTATCTTTATTGTGACTATTATTGCCACTATTCATCACACCCCCAACCAGCACCGTCAGACACCGCCTACCAAGAGCCTGGGTCTGTCCGAGTTTTCTTCCTAAAAGGGAGTTTTTTTCCTCGCCACTGTCGCACTAAATGCTTGCTCTTGGGGGAATTATTAGAATTGCTGGGTCCTTGTATATTATAGAGTGTGGTCTAGACCTACTCTATCTGTAAAGTGTCCTGAGATAACTCTTGTTATGATTTGATACTATAAAAAAATTTAATTGAATTGAATTTGTCTGTGCTACAACATATTATAAAGTATGTTGTCCAATATTGTAAGTTATATACTTAAGTTATTAATAACTGCTTATAAAAAATAATAATGATATGATAATGATAATGTACATTAATTAACAAGATAAGCCAATAAGACCAGTATGGGAAATGAAATTTAATTTATTTAAGTTTTTCATAGAGTTAACAGTTTTTGTGTGAATGCATGCAACGCTAAAGCAATTTCTGAACCCAGCTGAGCTGAACACAGCCTCTGTGAATCAGACATATCAAATTCATTTCTGCCATCCAACTTCCTCTTGCTCTCTTCTTTTAACTCCTCCTTTTTAATATCACTTTCACTTTCTCTATCTTTACAAATCTTTTAACGCAACCATCTCTCTCACTCTCACACTCACACACTCTCACTGTCTCATTTCCTCACACACCCAGCAATCTTTTCAAAATCACTTCCTTGATTCACATCTTTGCCCTCCCTATTTATGAGCACTTTATTGAGAAGCAGAGAGGTGGCAGAAAAACAGACATAATTGCCTAGGGTGGAAAGTTATTGGAAAATGTATGAATTGCTTTCTTCAGGCAAGAGCTGTAAGAGTGTCAGGAATAAAGAAGGATCCTTAATAGCACTGAAGGTCAGGTGCTGGGATGTTGGGGAGGAATGTCTTTATGTTGAAGCCAAATGGGAGATGAATAAACACACAACATTTTTCTCTCACCCTGTCTGCATATGCAATTTATCTGTGTGTGTGTGTGTGTGTGTGCATGTGTGTGTGTTTGTGTGTGTGCATGTGTGCATGTGTGTGTGTGTGTGTGTGTGTGTGTGTGTGTTAGGGTAGGGGCCGCTAATATTGTTATTCTTTGCCAGCTGGGCTTGGCTGACTAAGGTTAGGGCTCCTTTTGATAGGGTCATTCAAGTTTATCTCCATGGTTACAATCAGATACCATAAGGTGGTAGTAAGTTACATTTAGTGAGGATGGGTATGGAAAACAAAAGAATATTGCTGAGAGAGGCACACATCGTCAGCCTAATAACAGCATCACTCTATTGGGTTTTTAGCATGTCTGTGTATGGTGTGTATTTTTGTCACTTTGTGACATTTCCAATGTCTCATTTCCAAACCTAGTTTTCGAGTTTGGAAAAAGTGCATCACATACTAAAGGTGCGAGAAACTCTTTTAGAGCGCTGTGCCTTTGTCGAGGAGAGTCAGGTTGGTTTCAAGGTTTCTGGTATCAGGATAGTTTTAATGAAGCCTCTTCTCCTGCGACTGCGGCTATAAATGAAATTTTTTTGTTTTTTGCCTCCAGTTCCAGTGAATTCTGCCATGTTGCTTCATGACCAATTGGTAACAGTCACTAAAGTGCAGCAACAGTAGGAAAAACAAACAAACATTTCTCCATGATATGAAATAATTTGTATAACAATCATGTGAGATGAGATATATGAGAATGGGGTCACATTGTTAAAATAGCTATGACTACAATATATACAATCAGTAAACCAGTGGGAAAAATGAATATTGCACTCTAATATGCATTTCCAAACCAAAGGGGCTACCTGCACAAGCCAAAAGTTGTTACCACTATGACATAGCCAGGATCAAATGTTTGTCTTAGTCTTCTGCTTATTGATAGGTTGACTTAATGCTGCTATTGAATTGTTACACCAATCAATAATGATCAGTGTGTGAAAAGTAAATGTACATCAAAGAAGATGTAAGCAAAATAATTGTTTCCATTTGTTGCTATTTAAACAAACTTTCTTAAAGAATCTTAAGAAATACCGTGTTTTGTAATTAAGTTTTCTCCTCAGCAACAAAATGGAAATGATTACACTCTGAGTAATGAAGAGACAGGGATCCTGGTCAAGTTGTCTCTGAAATGACATGAGACCTTTGCCAAGAACTATATCTCATGCTGGATTAAGAGGTTTTCAACCAAGATAGGTACAGCTGAAGCAATAGACAACTTGCTGATTGTTCTCTGGATGTTGTTATTTTCAACAAGTGTTCAGAAATAGCACTGTACACTGTACACCGTTAAACTCACTCATTCTCATTGTCAACTCACTCAACTCATTTGGTTTTCCTTGCCTAAGAGTCAAAAGCTGTCCAGTTCTCAAATCACTGCCCACATATAAGACTGGTCAGTTGTTGGGTTGCTGTCCCACAGTTAGTTACTCATACGGAAATGTGCTTGTTATGTATATTTAATGACATTTTTTCATGCATTGTTGTTCTTACTAAAACAACAGTTTAAACATTCAACGGAGACGATGTTTAAGCAAAAAAGGAGAAAAGTCAAAGTATTAACAATAGATAGAATAAACCTTTTAAGATTGTTTGACTTATATGACTAAATTTCCATTTAAAAAATAATTATTTCTGTATTTACAGCTTCAAACCCCTGTCTCTGTAAACACCTCACCTGAAGCACCCTCACTCTCTAACGTCCTGGAACTTTCTGTGTGACGTTTATGCATTCTCTGCATTCAAACCAGACACACAAGAAAATGTATTACTCAGTAATATTTGTGTCTAAGTGAAATCAATCACTAACTTAATATCCCCTATTTCTATTTCTATTCCTATTCATCGCATCTCCTTCACTTAGACTATGAAATTAGTCAATGCTGTGGACACCCGATGAAAAATGTAAAGGCAACTTTCTCGGGCTTCCTCCCACAGTCCAAAGACATGCACGTTAGGTTATTTTTTGACACTTAATTATCCGTAGGTATGAATATGAGCATGAATGGTTGTCTGTCTCTATGTGTCAGCCCTGTGGGACCTGTGGGTGTACCCGACCTTTCGCCCAGTGTTAGCTGGGATTGGCTCCAGCCCCCCTAGCGACCCTGAATAGGATAAGCGTTTACAGATAATGGATGGATGGATGTGTTTGAGGGAAATCAATCACTCACTTAATGTCCTCTATTTCTATTCCTATTTATATTTATTGCATCCTCTTCATTTAGACAATCAAATTAGTCAATGCTGACAGATAGCCACCCGATGAAAATAGATGTAAAGGCAACTACCTGCACATCTAGCATATTCAGCAGACCAGGGACAGTCAGCACATTGCTACAATTCTGTGGGTGGACTTCCTGTGACCAATCAGTAAGATTGGTGCCTGGGAGTGCCAGAAGTTAGAGCTGCCGGAAGTCCCAAGAGACTTGAGATGTTTGTGGAAGTTTTTGAAGGAATAAATTATCAAATGTTCTGTATTTTTGCCTGCTACTGATATTTTGAGATGTGTTCATCTTTCCCATTATGAACTGTTGTAAATACCATTTACTTTACTTTATTTATGGATTACTCTATCCTATCTTTTCCTCTAAAAGTAATACCAACCTCTCATTGGTATGTTGTACTATGTCAACACACGCCACATGCAGCAGTCCCTCCACCAATCAACCTGATGCAAGGCACTGTGTCTCTCCGTGTTGCTGCTGCTCTACCTGTCCAAAACTAATCTTAGTTTGTTCGGTAGAGAGACAGTAGAGAGATGCAATGCATTTCAAAGCCTGAGAGATGACATTAAATGAGGGGAGAGAAAGTAGGGATTTGAACCATGAATGCTGCCATTACATGATCAGCATCTTAAAGTAACTATGTAACTTTTAAATGTTTCTGAAACTACGTAATTTTTCATGATGATCATAAATGACCTGTAAGAGCAAACAAGACTAACAGTGAAAAGAACGCTATTTTTATACAATTTTTATTAATGCCTTTGCCTGTGTCCAATTGTTTTCACAAAGTCACAAAATGATTTAGAATGGCTCTACAGAGCACACAAATTCTGACGGGTCACAGATTTCGGCGAAACACTGGAAAAGCCTGTGTTAGTAAGTATCTATCCAAGTAAAAGGTGGCAAGAGATTTCTTTATACAGGCCTAATTGTATTTTAATTTAATTTTAGAAGTTATATGTTGTATGTATGTCTGACAATGGGGCAGGGCCATCACAGAAAAGAAGGAAATTAAACAAAGAACATCTATTTCATTCATAAAACAACTTTACATTGGAGATGTGGTTGTACGCCAGTAGCCGACATTAAATTACGTCCCCCTTCCATTTACTTGTGTAAAGCGTCCTTGGGTTTCATGAAATGCGCTATATAAATCTAAGTTATTATTATTATCATTATTATGTTATTTGCTACAACAAACTCTTATTGCTTTGGCTTGTGACACAGTGACAGTGATTCCCGGTTTAGCTAGACAGTGGGTAATACAGCACCGTAAGAAAAATACCTTTATGACATCAGGTGTGGTAATTTTTTTCATTGCAGTAAGGATAATGAGCCAACCCTAAATAACTTTCACTGGAAATAAAACAGCAATGTCCTACACTGCTGTGTTACTGAGAAAAAAAAGTAGTGTAATTACTAGGGCTGTCAAAATAACGCGTTAATTTCGATTAATTAATCTGAGAAAAAAATAACGTGTTAAAAAAAATAACGCAGATTAATCCATTCCATATTGACGTTTGACCCAGAGCCATTCTAGCCACCATTGGACTGTAAAATGAAGGAGGGAGACGAGAATGTTCTGCCTGGATTATTAATTGGAACATTTACTTGTAAAAATCTTCTTCCTGCCAACCCTGGCTACTGAAATCTGACAGTGCCACTGATATGTCTGCACTTCTCTCTGATGCTCTGAAACACAAACACCGCTGCACATGATGCTAGTTAACACTATACTCGACAGCAGCTAACGTTAGCCTACCGCTAGCTAGTAGCTGGATAAACACGGTTAAAATGCTGACAGCTAACACTAAACGGTGTAAAGTTTGACTGTGTTTTACTGTAGAGGATTCAACACCGGTATGTAACAATCTGCAGCTGCCGTCGGAGAAACAACACAGACGGTGCGTTCAATGAAACTGGTAAACTACAGCCTCGTGGTGCATTTGAAGTTATTGTAAATGTCCTTTTCCCATCTGATGGTTCAACAGCACTTTACTACTGAAATTAGTTATTGTTATTGTTATACATTATTATTAAATCATTTCATTTTGACCATGTGGCCTTAGCAATAAACAAGCCGTTCTTTAATGTCACCAACTGTTGTTTAGTACCCTTTTTTTTTCTTTTCTTTTTTTACTTTCTTAAAAAGTATCGGTTCAGCCACCGTTAATTATGTATGCGATTAATTTCGATTAATTAATCACAGAGTATGTAATTAATTAGATTCAATTTTTTAATTGATTGACAGCCCTAGTAATTACATTAAAGTCCACTGCTTCGAGGTGTTGCCATTGCATTCCTGTACATCTGATGCAACACTAAATCAGACCTGTAATGAGCTAAGTTTCAGGTTGTTCGGAATATAACAACACAATAAAGTGAGGTAGAGAAGTGTGCATGTGCAAGCGTGTGTGTGTGTGTGTGTGTGTGTGTGTGTGTGTGTGTGTGTGTGTGTGTGTGTGTGTGTGTGTGTGAGATAGAATGTCAGAGGATGGGATTTGTATGGACTGAAGCCTATCATAATTACAAGCCTTCCAGACAGCCCCGAAACCACAAACGCAAAATTCTTCTGAGAGTTTGACTGTTTTAAATCTAGCTGTATGCAATTGACCCCTTGTGCCTTCTCTGCCTGATCCCCCAGACGTACAATATCTGACATTATTCGCACATAAAGAAATACAGCAACACCTCAGTGTACATCCATCTACACATATACAGACATTCAAAATGCCTTTAAGAGTTTCTCAGTGGTAAACTGGGACAAACTGTTCTGGCAGGGGAAAACGTCTGTACTCAGAGAGCAAAGCTAACTGTTTGGCGGGCTAGCATGTGCCCTGGAGTGGCTACACACACACGTACGTGTTATAAAGTAGCAGGCTGTTGTGGCAGATGTAAACTGGATGACATCTGGCTGTAGCAAGGTTCTTTCTCTGTGTTCATGTTTGTCCTATTACCCTGAGAAATGAAGGGAGAAATGGCTTTGGCATGACTTCTCGAGGTCCAGAGCTAAACAAAATCTCCGTCATGGAAGAATGTATCTATAATAATATTACCTGAAGACAAATAGTAACCCAGTGCGTGGAAGATGAGAAGGAAAAGTTAAAAGGCAGAACAGCTGAAAATAGGATGTTCAGGAATAAAGAATAAAAAATATGAAAGAAATGAAGGTAGATGGGAACAAGGAGGAAAGGAGAGGAGAGGAGGAGGGAAGAAAATAGAGGAAGGTAAGCGGAAAAAGGAAGAAAAGAGAAACACAGCCGAGCAAAGGATTTCTTTTTTTTTTTAAATCTTATTTTCTCTCACTTTCATTTATCTCGTTCTATTTCTCTCCCCCACTGCTGCTCTCATGGGAACCAAGTTTTGAGGTGCTGCGAGTGTTTATTACTATGTGTGTGTGTGTGTGTGTGTGTGTGTGTGTGTGTGTGTGTGTGTGTGGGAGGTGGTAAATTGAGCAGGTGTATCAGGAACAAAAGAGCAGGGAAGATCAGTGAGTCAACTATTGTCATGCTGTGTGTGTGTGTGTGTGTGTGTGTGTGTGTGTGTGTGTGTGTGTGTGTGTGTGTGTGTGTGTGTGTGAGACAGAGAAAGAGAAAGTGTAACACAACTCGACCTCAGGGATTTGTCAGGGGAAACAACACACAGTGAATCCCACTTAAAGTGCAAGTGAATACACACACTCATACATGTAGACTCAAACTTGCAAACACACACAAGTGCACAAAGATAGCACTGGATTATGTTGATTTTTGTCCAGTAGGCACTCAGTGAGGCAAATATGCTTCTGATTGTCTCTTGGTTTGAGGTGAAGAAGTGGCTCTTGACAAAAAGAAAAGCATTCATTCTTAAGTTGTTTTTTTTCAGCCTTGACTGTAGCTGTTTCTCCCTTGAATACAAAGAACATCTTCTGTTCATATACTATTCAGGGGCAGACAAATAACATAACATTATGACATCTCAGTGTTCGTTTATTGTAAAGGACACAATGTGTGTGTTATAATATGCCAATCCTATTTAAATGCAATAACACAAGTGAGTCAATAATATTATTCAGTACCGTTGTCATGGTATGCAGGAAGGAGCTTCATCTACTTGGGAAACAAAGAAGCTATTTTCACCAAAATGTCTTCAGACATACAAATACTTAAACAGATAAACAATTTGTCAGAAAAAAAACAAAAAGCTGTTCTTATTTTGTATTCTTTTTTTCTTCCTTTTGATACTGGTCTTTCAGAACTTTAATGAGGTGCAGCGTGGGCGCTGCTTCTCTTTCTCTTCCCATCGCTTTTCCTGCCTCCCTCTACTCACTATTCCTCTTTTTTTTTTTTTTTATCAAACACCTCAGTCCAGTTAAGCTACTGCCTTCGAGTTCCACAGGGGGTCCTCGCAGAGGTATAGCTTTCTGAAAAAAAAAAAGGTTTCTTAGTAAGTTGTAATGAGCTGCCTTAAAACATCAAAGATGTGACATTAACCATATATAATAATGTTTAGGGTATATGTTTGGTCAGTCTATTACTGTCTGTAATGGGAGCACACTTTCTCTGTTATAGAGGAGATTTGTGCTGAGCTGGGTTGTGGCTTTTCAGTGCTGCCAGACTGCATACAGCAGTAAAAAGATACAGACAGGCTGCAGATGACCTCTTATTACCATCTGCTACTTTATTACTCTTGTTGACTTGATGACACTCCAAGCAGTCATTCAAAGATGATGATCTGGATTTGATTAAACAAAATGTTTAATTGTCATAAACTTGGTAAACTTCATAAAAGTCAGTCAACACAGAAATGATCTTGGAATGAAAAGAACATTTTGTGGTGCATATTTGTTATTACAGTATTTTTGTTTTTGTTTCAAGCCTCTCGGTTATTCATAATTATTATGTTACAATAGTCTTTGTTATGTTGTTTTTTTGTTTTTGTGAGACTGAATAGCACATTTTTAGAGGGTTTTTTTAGTCTTACTGGTTGTCCAGTGAAGATTTGTCACCTGCCTTTTTTTTTAGTCACTTCACCTTGTGTGCTTGCTGCTTTTACAGTTTTTCTCAATCGCTTTGGCACAATCGTCAAAAGTTAAACTACTGTATATAACTATTTACATGAACATTAGGTCACATGACTATAGTCATTTATAACTGCAGTTGCAAAATGCAGTTAGCCTGGCAGATCAAACTAGTTTGCATTCCTTTGCTATTTAATCATATTACTATCAATTGCAAATATATACATGTTCATTGTGTAAATCCCTACTTGCAAAACAATAAGCTTTCATACATATATTAGATACATAATAGTTGTGTGGTATTGTTGTAAAAGGTGTCCGACTTAGGCGAGATGGGGAACAATTCAATTTCCTCACAATTTAGAGCAACCAAACGCAAACAGGTGACAGGGAGGATATCAGGTGTGATGTCGATAAAATGTTGTGGCCAGACAGAGAGGAGAGATTGGAAGACCCATGAGGTTGATACAATTGCAGCACATTTTCTTTTTTCTTGCACATATTGTGCAGCAGTTCGTGATCATTTGTACAAGCTTTCTTTATGTATTTGCGTTTGGCTGGTGTGCATATACAATGAGAAATAAATGTTTTGTTGAAAGTAGGGTGTGACATGGCTGACATCAGTACTACGTAACTCCACTGGGATTTTATCCATGTTCACCATTTTCTTCTGAGATTCTGGAGGCGGTGTACTTCACCGCAAGATAATCTTCAGTGGTGATGAATACACACATCCAGAGAGAAAAAAAAAGAGCAGGCTGATGGAGGGCTCTGCAGAAAATGCACCTTATGGTAATACATTTACACACATCGTAACAGTCACAACATTTTCGCCCCTCGCAGACCAGCTGAGTTAACATAAAGATTTGGTGGTGCAAGTCCTTGTCCCCACAGCGTTCAAGCAGCTTCTGGTTACAGATTTAGACCAGTTCAACTAGCATCACTGTCAGGACAGATACGAGTCAAAGCACTAGATTTATGTATCAGCTGAAAGTGCTTGAGCCCAGCTATAATTTATGTGCTCATGTTTTTGCCATAAAGTTGGAGAAATACAAACATTTGCCTTTTGTTTTCTTTTAGATTACTATCTGACCACATGCACATGCTTGGGTGCCTTAATAAAATAAATAGAAACAGCATTGCATTTCTTTGTTTTCCCAGCTGTACTAAAACTGTACCAAACTGTGACCCCAAAGTTGCAGTATCAGACCGTGAATTTTGTTTAGTATTCACATTAGATAGACAGATAGATAGATAGATAGATAGATAGATAGATAGATAGATAGATAGATAGATAGATAGATAGATAGATAGATAATAGTTATTGCACTGAGATAAACAATGCCAGTGACATCTGAGTTGCACTGGTCATGCTGCAAACTTTTCTTGCTAAGGATTAAAAAAGGTGTCATATCAAGAGGAAAATATCATTATTGGTGTAAGGTTCTCATGTGACAGATGGGATGAGTGGGTGTTAATATCTCAGCAAGTGCTGGTTTCTTTATGTATGCATGTTCTGTAGGCGTTCAAACCTTCTTACCTGCATTCTCTCTCTCTCTCTCTCTCTCTCTCTCTCTCTATGTTCTACCATCCCTCCTCTCTTTAACTATGTAGTAAATGTATGTGTTGTAGTACAGATAACTCAGAATAGGAGGGAAAGTGTGGTTCTAAGTGGGTGTTTACAGTAAGAGGGATGGATAGAAACGATGGACCATCAGAAAAGAGGGGAGAGATAGATTGATGTTAGGATAATTATTTATCAAAGAATGGACAAAACCGCTGGAGTTCTCTTAAAAGTTTGTTTACTTGCAGCAAGTAGAGTCAGTTTACAGCACTTCAGCATATGTACAGAAAGTGACTGTCGATAGTCTTTAACAGTAGCTTTTTATAGGGAAAAGGGAGTAATTATCTCACAAAGAGAAACTTTCTTATGTCTGGTCAGGCTTGACGTCTCCTGCTCTCAGGGGTTTTCGGTGCTTTCCACAAGGTCAGTGATAATCATGATTATCACATGAGAAACAGAAATGGATGCACAGTTTCTTATGCAAATAGTTTAATAATAAAATTAAGCAAAGACTATAGCAAGCATAACTTTTCTAACAATTGAAAAAAGAGAGTGCAGGAGTGATAGAGTAAAAGAGATATTTGTGCAAAGCCACGAAGGTTATACCGAATTTCGTGTGCACAAATGTGAGCGTGCACCTGTGTGTCCTCTTTATAATGGTACATTGTTCATGCAGCATTTCACACCTTTAAATTAAGATATTAACAGCATAGAGAGTATTAAAATCAACTCATTATAATCACCATTAATTCTAGGGAAGCTTTTAGTGCACCATTTCTCTATTTTTGACATATATAGGTCACAGAATTTCCATGTCCCCAAATTAGTTTTCACATAATCATGTACATTTGAGTAATGCATTTTTGTATTTCATGTAGGGTATTCTATACTTTCAGGACTAGTTGCTGGAGTCCTCAGGAACAGCACTTGACTGTGAGGTGATTTTGACATAGGGGCCACTGTGTATTGCAGGACCATGTGATGCAAACTGCCCTAAAAAGCCATTTTACCCAACACATAAGGAGCACCTGCAAAACAGTGAACACACTTTCTGAGCTTCATTAACATCCCAAAATGACTCTTTCTATTTTCAGAATTGTATCTAGTCCAGTATGAATTAAAGAGTCTAGAAGAGCACTATCAGTAAATGTATTGTATGTGTGTGGGAAGCCAGCAGTTAGTCTCTAACTAGCTCGGCTAGAGAAGGACTCCAGTGTGCATGCTCTATGGGCCCAAAAATGCAGAAGCCTGAAATTTTGTACGTATTTTGACAATTAATTTGGAGGACTTGTTGGTATGTTTTTTTGGTGCCAGTTAATCAGAACTTCGTCAATTTGTAAAAATAAAATAAAATAAATTAACCCATATTTGGTATTTCTGCTAAGAACAGCAGGTTGGCAGTATATCAGTTTATGTTAAGCTTGCGCTTCGAAACAGAACTGGACCCACAAGGCAGACAAGTCTAGATTAAACGGTTTATTGCAAAAAATTAGAGAACACAAGGGAAGCTGGGAGTTGAGGCAGACAGTCAGGAGATCCGGATGCAAACCGAGGACAACCGGATGAGGCTGGGCGAGTCAAACAGGTAAGTGAAGCATGGCGGAGCTAGAGGCAGAAAACAGATCTAAAGTCAGACAAGTTGAAAAAAACAGAGAGCAAAAAAGGTTTTCGAAAAAGGAGCTGAACATTACCACTGTGAATACACTGATAAACTGGCGAAGAGTGAAGTGGGAGACCGGGTTAAATTCTGCAGCAGGAGTAGATGGCAATCAGTACTGAGGGTTTTCAGGTGGCTGAATGAACAGGCAGGTGAATGGAATCACAATGGCCACGCCCAGCCTCACACAGGAACACAGACTAACAAATCCAACAGTTTATCCTTTTTCTCTGTATAGAAGTTAAATGTTAGTTTTTTTAAATGCACATGTGCCTGCTGGGATCCATGATGTCTGTAGGCGTGACTCCTTCAGGCCTGAGGTGTTGTTTTACGTGTGTTGGTGGACTCTGCAACTTGAAGTGTGATATAAAATGAATATGTGGGCAGACAACAATGTCTGGTGTTGGCAAAAGTCTGAATTAAAATGCCTTTTGCATTGTACTGGCCACCTGGACTGTGTGCCTACTTATGCTATGTGTGGCAAAAACATGCAATGGGGTATAAGCTCTCTTTGATTGTGGGGGCTGCATTCCAGCTGTTTGGGTTCACAATGTAAACAGGTATGTCAGAGTAAGATTCAGAAGTAGTAAGTAATTAATATCTAAGACCCGATTAAATTTCAAACAATCTATAAGCAGGATATGTCGATTATCCAGTAGTCTACACTGTCCAAAACATATAGGACTCTTACATGGAGCCATTATGAACGTTACCGACAGAGATTTGCATAGGACCAGACCAGTTATTTTAGAAAAAATCACTTCATGCATGTGGCACCAGAAACAAGTCGAGTCTGCCCATTTTAGCTTGGCATGTCTTAGATAGGAGGCTTTGCTATCCAAGTTCATACCATTTAAGTGTAAATAACAACAATACAAACATTTCAATATAGTGGGTTGAGGTCAGTGGAGGCAAAGTATATATGGAAAACTGCAACAACAAAAAAATGCAGGTAAAATAAGATGAAAAGATGAATGTACAGTATTGCTATAATTGGTAAAGTTATTTTTTAGATATGGAGAGACAGAAAGACGCAGCCAGCTGACAAGTGGCCAGATGGACACTGGAGTATCCGTTTGGATTGACACTTGCTTTGGCTAAAAGTAACTAATTGCTGTTTCCAAACAGTGAATGGATTTTTATCTGACTTTCCAAAGATGTTGTGTTTAAGTTAATTCTAATTTTGGTTGGATCACTTACAATCTAAAGAGTTGTGTTATTTACATTCAGTCTCAGTGAATAGCTACACCTGGGTCTTTCTTACACGTTTGCTAGTGATATTTACTGATCTAAGTGGTATTTTTTTATCAGTGATACTCAAGTGTACATAGATACCTTATAATCATGTCAAAAATATATAAAACCAGTTTCATATATGCCATTTCTATGCCACAGTAATATTACTGGAGTGTCTTTTTCTTGAAAATCGAGAACAGTGTTGAAAACTACTTTGGCAGCATTTACAATGAAATAGCTCTTTGAGTGTACACTCAAAGGCACCTTTTAATATTCATAGAGAATTTAGAGCCATAAAAGCCAATCTACAGCTTCTTATAACGTCAATTTGTTAGTTCACCTGCTCTCTGTAATTCTTAAAGCAGTTTGGATTTTTAATGCTGTGTTCCAATCTCTTTTTTCTCTGTGGATTCATTAGAAATCAGATGGGCAGTTTGGGAGCTAATGGGCAAAAACGGGATAAAGAAGAGGATACAGAACATGAGGGACAGAGTTTGATCAAGCAAGGAGGAGGATATCTGGGATTAAAAGAAGAGATGGGATAAAAAAAAGGAGGAGATGCCGTGTTGTGAGTGGATGGAAGATGAGAGAAGTGGGCTGGAGACGAAGGTTTTTTCTGCCCGTCTCCCACCAGCGGTGAGCAGATGTTGGACCCACAGGCCTCCACCAGCATGGAGCCCCTAAAGCTGGCACTGTAGCTAACACACCAAAAACACATTTTCAGTACATTCTCATATACATGCATGCTCGGATATACACACACCAGAGCAGTGAACCATTTCTATCCCACTCTATTGTATAACGAGGTCATAGAGTTGGGTGGATGTGCAGTGAGGTGAGATGAAAGCAATGTCAAATACATTGAACAGCTTAATTCATACACAGTTGGTTGTGGTTAAAGGTGCAATGGTTATTATCTTGTCTTTTTTAAGTTTGTTTCTTGTCCCCTGGCCTTCATAGGCGTGCATATGAATTTGAATTATGATTAAACTACAAGGCTCATATGACATCCTGCATTAGTTACAAAGCAAAATGAGTTCATGTTTTCCTAATGTAATCCATGACATGCTGTAAAACAATCTGTATCCTATAAAATCCCATCCTAGGGGACACAATAAGGTTCTCATCCCTCTTGTTGATGATCTCATTTTTTTAATGTCCTGTCATAGAATCAATCATTTATTGATAATAAGATGCATCATGAAGCTTTAATAAAAAATATTTTACACAGCATACATAGCAGCAAATTTGGCCTCTACCTTACATAATATCCATAAGAACATGAGGACAAAAGACACACGCACTCATGCATGCACACACACATACACACACACAGACACACACACACACACACACACACACACACACACACACACACACACACACACACACACACACACACACACACACACACACACACACACACACACACACACACACACACACACGTGAATGCCAGCAGGGGCACTGGGTCGATGAACATGTGGCAGAAGATGATAGACCACCAAGAGTATATGATAAATATTTAAAGCTTAGCGCAGCAGATCTGTAAGCCATCAATCAATCTGTAGATTCCATGGTGATACTGTGTTTGTGAGGCTATTTGTGTGTGTGTGTGTGTGTGTGTGTGTGTGTGTGTGTGTGTGTGTGTGCGTGCGTGTGTGCGTGCATGCGTGAGTGTGTGTGTGTGTGTGTGTGTGTGTGTGTGTGTGTGTGAGTGTGTGTGTGTGTGTGTGTACGTGTGTGTGTGTGAGTGAGTGTGTGTGTGTGTGTGTGTGTGTGTTGGTGTTGTGGGTGCATGGCAATGTTTGTATGATGAAATGTGGATATAGTGTTTCAATGTCTTTGTGCAGTATACTACTGTATGTGTGAGATAGTGTGCCAGTCACTGATGGCAAATGTAGCCTGAAGTTTCAAAATATTGAAGAGGCTTGTGACACATACATCTGCAAGGTCTTACAGTCTTTGTGTCCATATACCAGCTAAGTGATCCTTATTTAAAAAAAGGCCACTTGATGGAATTACAGATCTTCAAAGAAGATCAACGATGCCATCAGGTCAAGATGTCATACAGCTCAATCAGTGTGCTGTATTGGCTGTTTTTGTAAGCTCTTCCCCAAAGCTATTGTCCACCTACACTATCTCATTACAGACACAAGCAGAAGGTGATTCACATTCACAGAGGGAATGATGGCTACACTATGTGCACTGCATCAGTCTAGTATTGCTATTTTCTATCACCATCCGAAAGTCTAGCCAGGTTCATATCTATAGCCTAATATGTGTACAGACCCAAGACAGCAAGGTTTCCCACTATGCTACCAGGAACGCCTCCCCAGAAAAAAAACAATTGCACATCAAAAAAAAAAAAACCTTAGGGAAGGTGTGGCGCCAGGTTTATGAGGTTAATATGTTAATATTGAATATTTGTTATTCATAGGACCCCCCATAGAGTTTAGTTTATTGTCCATTCATTATTTTTGCATGGAAGTGACACATTCTGGCTATGCCGCCATTTTGTTCTGTTCTACACAGGCCCCCAAATACAGTGCTCAGATTTTTTCCAGCGGCCATTGCAACCCAGAAAGGGGTTTAACAATAGACCACTTTTGTGAAAGAGACATTTGTAGAACTGTTGCCAGGACACCTCCAACTGCAAACAAAGTTATGACTCTTTCTATTGTAAATTTTTAATCCATGCACTTTTATTATTTAAAAAACTTCCCTCGAGCCTCGATTTAAAGACCTGTGACGTCACCACAATGTAAAGTCTAAGCCGAGCGGGACAAACACTCAGTGGTCACATATCACAGAAGTAAACCCGGAAGCTTAGGGCGTTTTCACACCTATAGTTCGTTTGCTTTGGTCTGAATCAGTTGGTGAGTTAGTAAACTTGGAGCGATTTGCCCTCGGTCGGTTTGGTTTGGTTTGGTTTCACACCTGGAAAAATCCAAGCGTACCAAAATGCGTCATTACAAATCAGGCAAGAACGTCAGCCCTCTTATTGGTCGGATATGTCTGGGGGCGAGAACAAGAAAGTAAATACAGGAAGAAGTTCCTGTGTTCTGGTCTAGTGGTCAAACAAGCTCATTTCATTAAAATTATCAGACAATGTTTCACAAGAGATGTTACTACATCTGCTCTGGTCACCGAGACTTCGCTCTGCTCTGCCGGCGTCGGTCTCCAATTTTAGCGGCAGCTGGTTTGACCACAGAGATACGAGTGACAGACGGCAAGCTTGACTACAGTCTATTTCTGTGATAGAAACACTTCTGCTGCATCGCAGATTGCTAAACCTACTGACTACAGGAGACATTAGCTCAGACTTGCAGAGTACATACAGTTGGTGCGGTTCGAGTACGGCTCACGTTCTCACCACAAACGAACCGCTCCAGAGTTTGATTGAAAGCGTACCGAGACCACCTCTTCAAGCAGGTCTCGGTACGCTTATTTGGTCCGCTTTTAGTGCGCACCAGAGTTCGATTGCCACGTTCTCACCTGCCCAAACGAACCGCACCAGCAGGGCAAACAAACTCTAGTTTGATTCAACCGAACTAAAGGCTGTATGTGAAAACGCCCTTAGAAACTTTTTTGGTGGATGTGCCACTGAGCAACTCTCATAGGAATGAATGGGGCTCCACCATTAATGTTGCATCCAGGTCTTATAATACATCGCCACGCGCCATACCACACCATGTCAAGCCTGGTGGAATAACAAGCTTGTCTTGAATGGTTGCGATTGCTGGCAGTGTCACAATCACAATCGTCTTGGGCAGTGCTAGGCACCGGGAAAAGCCGCAGTGCCGCTGCAAAACGTTCAAAAGATGTTTTAGTCGTGCAACAGAAAACTCAGATTGGACATATACAGATAGTCTAACTAGCTGTCTGGATTTACCTTGCAGAGATCTGAGAAAAGGTTAACCATAGTCCTCATAAATCGACCGGAAATAAAATGCCAACACAAAGGAAGCCCAAGGCAACGGATATCCGGCCTACTGTAAATGAGTGAAATCCGGCGGAATTTTCGTCGGCAATGGAGCAATCCTGGAAGTGGAACATCAAGGATATAGACTATAGATACTGTATCTGTGCCAAAGTTCATGGCAAATCCATCCAATAGTTGTTGAGATATTTTATTTATTATTATCACCAAATGGTGGAAAAATCAGGAGATCACCAAAGTCAGTAGGCTTCATCCTCAGGGGACCATGAATGTCTTCACAACATTTCATGGCAATCAATCCTATAGCTGTGAGACAGATTGACAGGATGCCATGTCCCTCCCTTGAGCCACCCCGCTAGTGTGGCTAAAAAGGGAACAAACCTCAGGGGAGGCAATTAAAAGAGAGACCCACTGTCAGACAGCAATATGAACCATAGGTAGTTAAAAGGCAATTAGAAAAAGAATTTACATAATGTTGTGGCAGTACAAAGACGACAACGAGACATCACAGAAGCAGCATTTATGTTCATCTGCCCATATTACGCAGATATGACAATGAAGATATTAGTAAAAGAAGAACCCAGACATGTTGCATGTTGAGTGGCTTTGTAGGTAGATTGACTTCTTATTTCAACATCTATGGAACCCATAAATAAGTCACAACTATGTGAAAGCACCTGTTTGTCGTTGTTATTCAGCCCAATCTACTCAGACGGCTACAACAGGATGACTATTGGTATTCAGCCGAACAGTCTGAATTCAGAGTATTGGTACTCAGCCCAGCAGTCTGCTGCCCCTGACCTGATGAGCTGAGACGGCTGTCTGTCCAGATGAAAGTGGGATCCTTTGGGTTGCATTTGTTCTGATGACGGTGCAAGCCCCAGATTGTCATCCTGTGCCAGGCGCTATGATTGGGGCATGGATGAGGGACTGTGTGTGTGTGTGTGTGTGTGTGTGTGTTTGTGTTTGTGTTTGTATTTGCATTTGTATATGTGTGTGTGTGTGTGTGTGTGTGTGTGTGTGTGTGTGTGTGTGTGTGTGTGTGTGTGTGTGTGTGTGTGTGTCTCCTCTGGTGTGCCTCTGTGAGTTTGTATGACCTGAAAGTAAAAACTTTGACCCTCATATTTCCCCTGAGGATTCCTCTGGTTTCTTCTTCCTTTTTGGTGTTTAACTTCACTTTCATTCTTGTATTTTCCCAAAGATAGGCTTGACTTGTGGTAGCAGTAGAATAGAAAACAATAGACTGACTTGGAATTACATTCCAAACAGATTTCTCAGTTATAAATTATACATTTTTATTTTGGTTGAGAAATTGGTTTTTGAAATGTTTTACACCACACATAAACACATTAGGTGGAGAAAGTAATGGGTAAATAACAGATAATCACCTATTAATGCAAAATCCAAAAATATAAACATTGTATGCTTCACTATTACATATAGAGATTAGGCTACGTTAATTAAAAGTGAATCATTTAATTCAGCATTATTTTAGTGCCTTAGCTCACACTATATAACAATGTATTTTCATAACAATATACAAATTCAAATCCAGTTAATAAAGTGCAAGTTTTTGTGTACTTCCTGACTGTAAGCTTCTATGAGCCTTCAATAATAAAGATAACATCTTTGGAACTGGCATAGGCACAGCAGTATGCTGACAATTTGCATACCTTGAGGCCTGTTGCCGGAGCTTTTAATTTAATATATTTTCCAATAATATTCTTCGTAAACTGAATTCCTTTCTCTTTTCCGTCAATTCTTCCACCCACGTAGCTTTGTTTACTTGCCACCAACAAAATGTTTGGAGCCGGAGTCCTGAACATTTTCAAGTAAAACTTTGAAACTTCAAGAAAACCATTGTTAGTTTGTTTGGAGTTTAACAGAAGCTTTCTTTGTACAACATTGGAGCCTGTTCTCATTAACCAGACGTTCGTAAAGCTATGAAAAGTTAAGCACTGTAATTCATATAATTTACACGGTTTTTGTTGTGCTGTGTAAGAACATGGCTGGAGGTGGTTGGGGAGGAGGATGGCTGGGCGTTAACATACAGGACTTTCAAGCCAGGGAGCGGCGTTTGCTTCCTGGGGAAAACTAAAGACTTTCACCCTGGAAATATGTGTTCTTTGGGAGTGTTTTAATACAAACCATGATCATTACTAAAGTTAACTAGTTGTTTTGGTGCCAAAACTTAACTTTCGTCACACTCACTCACTTTTTCTTGCCTAAACTTAACCGTAATCTCTGCCAAAATGACCGGCAGCTCGCGGTGCTCTGTACCCAGCGCACAGTCACCTATTCTGGGGTAACTGATCCACCAACGACCGGCAGCTCGCGGTGCTGTGTAGCTGTCTCACAGTCGCTTATTCTGGGGTAACTAGACCACCATCTACCGCTGACCTGACAGAGCACCATGCGGAATACCATGTGGCCATGCGGAGCACCGTAGTCGGCGGCATGAAGCTCTGTAGCAGCTTAAACAACTAGCAACTGCCTCTCTGTTGCACGGAGCTCTGTAGCCGATGTCACATGACTAGGGTTGCCAACCGTCTCTTAAAATACGGAATTGTCCCGTGTTTCAAAATAAATTAGTGCGTCTCAGGGTTTTTTTTGTTCCTGTAGAAGCCACAAGTCCGTATGAAATCAACGTTTTTTTTAAGAAAATATCTTTGGCGTCCCTTATTTTTCTGCATGAAAGGTGACAACCCTACACGTGACCAGTCCGAGGTCTCCTAGCTTTCGTATAATATTAACCGTGTTTGTGTGCATACATTTTCGTACAATATCATACGAACCCGTTCGTGAGAATGTGTTGAACATTGTTATCCAATAAATCAGTCGTCACCCGTCCTTGAGAGTCTCTTCTCAGTCAAACAGCCAAGAGATCAAAACCCCCTCATATTGTCCCTCGACATACAGAGGAACCATTTGTACAAAGTGATCCTCAATCAAAGGTTGGGATACCCTTGTAGATCTGAGGGTTAACAGTGCATGTGTGCGTGAGTGTGCGTGCATCAGAACGAGGGGTAATTGAGGCGTCTTCGTCTCTGATTTTTGATAAGGGGACTAATTGTGCATGTGGTTGCCGTGGAAACCTTTGTTTGAACATAACAGTACAAGGATCTTCATTCCTCCACACAACACACAGATATCTCTCTCTCTCTCTCTCTGTCTGTCTGTCATATGAGAGTACTTCTTGCATCAGTGATTTGAAAAGAGGCAGGAGATACATAATGAAGAGTCCTTGGATACTACAACAAAAAGCCATCTTTTTAATCTTTTTCCTGCCTGTGAGGGTTGAATATCTACCAACACATAGTGTCAGGGTTTGAGTTGGGCCAGATTTCAGAGGATGTTGAACAAGAGCAAAAGAGGGAGCAGTTTATCAAAACACACACAAATATGGATGTAGGGACATACACAAGATAACCCACATGCACCCACTTATCTTCCTAGGTGACCAGCATTCATGTTGAGAGCGTGTTGGTAAATTGTTAATATTGTGAGGTGCATTGCGTCTTATACATTTAAATGGTTCTTAAATTACATTTTAAATTTAGATGAGCTGTTTCAGGTAGCTGACAAATGTGTTGTCCTTTTCACTGAGGGAGGGCTCGGGGCATCTAGTTCCTACAGAGGCAGTTTAGGAATGACCAAGCAGCCAATCAAAATGCACAACATCTCATTTTTGCACACAGCACCCTATGCCAGGGTTTGATAATCAGGCACCCCCTTTATGAGTGTGTGCGTCCAGGAGAAATTATACAACTGTAAAAGAAACTTTGGGCTCTCTTTTCTCTGGCTTTTGTCTCTAGTCTGAGCCTGGAAATACCTTGCAACAGGTCAATAACTATAAATAGTTCATTGTTTATATAAGGTAGATAGGTAGGTAGGTAGGTAGGTAGAACATTGAAAATAAACCATGGTCATAAAGTCACAATATTCCTCCATTGTGAATTCACTTTATGCTTATAAAGGGCTCAAATGGTAAAATAAAATGACAGTAGTTCTCAAGAAAATATATTTAAGGTAAGGTAGTAAAGTAGTGTGTCATCACAAAAACAGAAACTTCATGGACTAGGTTTAAAATGCACTCCTAAACTTTGCTACAGGAAGAATGTCCATGTGTGCCATGAGGGTTGACAGTACATCTTTTTATTTGCACTGGCTTTCCTCCTGTGTGACCATGATAAATTATTAATTGAAAGTGTTTCCTCATTCCAACCTTTTGCTTTTTTTTTTTTTTTTTTTTAAATAATAGTGACCAGGATATGTTTAAATACAGAGTTGAAAATAATTATAATTTATGTTTAATGTATAGTTATGGGTTTCGCATGGTCTTTGCAGTTTTTGTCTTGGCATCTTATGTTGTCTTTTTGCATATTATGTTGACTGGCTTGTTTTAGCCACCCCTTCCCAGACACTACACGTTACATCAGCGAACATCCTGGACTATATAGCTGACCATTGCACTTGCACATATTATATATATGCTGAACTTTTGCACATTCCCTCAACATTGAGGTTTATATTGGTTTTTAAAATGATTTACACTTACTACATTTTGTCTTTCTCAATAAAAAAAAAGATTAAAAAAAAAAAAAAACATACCACATTTTCATATTCTAAAACAGTTATATTGTACATATTTGTTAGGTTATCGTGTCTTGTATAAATTCTTTATTGTAATATACATATTATATATTTATGTACTTGTCTGTTGGAGTATTTTGCTTTGTTTATTTCCTTAACACGTTTATGTATCTAATCACCAAGGCAAATTCCTTGTAAGTGTTACTTACTTGGCAATAAATCTCATTTTGATTTTGATTCTGAAAACCATTCAAGGGCAGCTAGCATCACTTTTTATTAACCAACCCCTTAAACCCCCTTTGCTTGAATTCATTTAGCTAACGTTCGACTAGCTCCTTGCTAACCTAGCCAGCCAACCCACAGAAAACTCACAGCTTTGTCTTTTTTCCGACTGTTAACAATGAACATATGATTAGAGACAGACGTGACAGCAAATGGCTTTAAAACACGACTTACTTGAGCTGTGTAGATGTTGAGAAACAGTTAGATGACTTTAGAGGGCCTGGGCTGCACCGCTGCAGCACTTGTTCCCCACAGAAACCATTAGATTGCAGACATGTCAACCTACCGTCTGTGTTTTGTTTGGTGAACGTGAGGCAACGGAGCCAACCTTCTTCACGACAGACATCCGGGAACTGAGGGGGAGGGGGGCTGTAGACACGCACAGTGCGATTTAAACGTCTCTGATTGGTTCAGACCTTTAATGGGTGGGCCTTTGAGCCAATCACACTAGGAAACGACAGAAATGACTGGATAGTAAACAAACAGTCCGCTACAACATCTGTACAGTTGTGTAACCAAATATACAGTGCTGGAATGTAACTCAAATACTGTACTTAAAAAGTACAATACCTTAACATTGTACTTGAATATTTCTGTTTAAAGCTACTTTCCACCATATACAAAAATTCTGGTATTCCATCAATATATTTATTTTCCAATGATATAATATATTAAAATATAACACTAAGAGGGGCCATTCTGCTGCATAATGTATATTTTAACTTTGATTTTGAATGCAGGACTATTACTTGTAACAGATTCATTTTTTCATCATAGCATTGCTATTTTTACTTTGGTTAAATATACTTATTCCGCCACTGTACCAATATATAAATATATAATAAGATAATAAGATTTGCTTTACTAAGAGTTTATTACATTAAACTTTTGTCACACATTTTGCCCATCAGCTGGCTGTAATTACTTCATATTTATCTGATGGAATAGAAAACTAAAAATTAAAAGTAAGAAGTAGTAATACAAGTAAAATAAAGTAATACATTACATTTAAATTTACTTGAGTTAAAGTACAAAAGTATCATCAGCCTTTCAAAGTGTTTTTTTTATATTATATTGTTGGAAAATTATTACTGATGCATAAATGTGTACGTAGCATTTTAATGTTGTATCTTGTCAAAAAGATAATTCTGTTGGTAGGTTGTATCATATTTTATAAACGTAATAGATGTTTTGTATGTAAAATCGGCAAAATACTAACTAGCTGTCAGATAAGTGAAGTGGAGTAAAAGGTTCAATAATACGTTTGCTAAATACGTGTCACTCTGTCAAGGGTAACCTGACAACTTTTATTTCAGTAGGCCTACTTACACCCCACTTAATAAAATATGAAAGCAACTTAAATGGAAGTTGATATCTAAGCCATGAAAGCAGTTGAACTGTCAGTGGAAGTAAGTGAGTAAGTGATGAAAACAGCTGAACGTTCAGATGAAATTTGAAATGTCATTTGAGTGAAATTAAAAGCGCCAGAGACAGATGAAGTGTCAGCATATATGTAAGGAGTGATAGCAGTTAAAAAAAGGTGGTCTGACAGCTTTCTTCCCTTAGCCAACTTTTTAGTTGTGCTCCATAATCCAAAAAACAAACAAAAAACTATCTAAAAAAAAGTAAAATCCCCATGATACATCACAGTCAGATGTAAAATTCTGTAGGTGAATGACCAGTGCTAGAAATCCGATGTGTTCAGCACATGATGAGAAATGTCCTGAAGGCAAGTTTGAAAAGAAAATAACCACATGTAGCCTACCAGAGCGCATGAATAAAACTTCCAGTTTCTACTCCATTTAGCTGCACTGTGTGTGTGTGTGTGCGCGTGCGTGCGTATACACACACACACACACACACACACACACACACACACACACACACACACAGTGAGTGAGTGAGTGAGTGAGTGAGTGAGTGAGTGAGTGTGTGTGTGTGTGTGTGTGTGTGTGTGTGTGTGTGTGTGCGTGCGTGCATAATGTTAAGTTCCTGGGCTGTGGAAATTAATTAACAGGCCTTCAATCAGGCACATCCATTATAGCAGGTAATCATGCTAGCAAAAATATAATCAAATTGAATGTTTGATGATGCTTCTGCAATTTCTTTTGTAAACTCCAATATTTGCACAGCCTCTTCTCACACAAAATACCTATTGGTTATTGTCAATAGTCTACTGTACCAACCCGGCTCACCCACTGACTCTATGCAAATATCTATGATCTATGCAAATAATGCAGGTATATGCGGGATGGAGATATGAGCTTGTAAATATTTGCACCCAAAATTCACACATACTTCACCAGTAGTGCTCCCAAAGCCGAACACTCAGGATTTTTGTGTAGGTGCTCAGTATTCTTGCATTCAATTTAGAGATTTATGTGAGCTAACTATAGCCCACATAAATCTCCTGAAACCTGGCTGACTGAAGTTTGAGATTCAGAGCCATGGTGCTGCATATAGAGCTCTCTCCTCACATTGAATGTAAAACAGAAATTCATACTTAACAGATTGTTCTAATATTTTCTAGGATGTGTTCAATATGACTTCAAGTGTACATCTTCTTAGGACCTGCAACAGAAAAATAAAAAGGAAAACCTTGAAAATGTGACCCATGCTCAACCGTGCACTTGAAACTTCAATCACTACAATACATCCTCAATGTAATACAAGATTTATCCATGTGGTGCTGAAGAGTGGACGAGAGACAGAGAAAAGAAATAAGTCTCACTGGTCAAATTTTTCACACAAGGTGTCTCTCTGAGCCACAATGTTCTGTAGCCATAGCAACTGGCGCCCAGCATCTCCTGAAGGGAATGTGAAAAGGATCCATGATTCATATCCAAACAACAACAGCCTGAGAATCCAAATATACTGAGGTAAACTGCCACCCCCAGACAGTCAAGCTGACAGCTGTGAGGAGGAGGGGCCAAGCAAATAAACAAAAACAATCACATGTATCCTCCGTTCCTTCATTCAGACTGCATCACTTGTGGTCATTGTTTTCTGTTTGTTTGTCTTGTGATCTCAGCCGTGTTGACTCGCACTGACAAACTACATGATGGTAGGAATAATAACTTTGCCATGCCAGCAGCGAGGAATAAAGTAAGACTGGCAGCTTTGCTACTGAGTCAGCTCCTGTGGATATGCACTAAGACTAAGATGATTGTCAAATTCTGCAGTTGAGGAAATGGATAAATTAAGAGGATGAGTTTTATATCAGTCAGAAATAATTGTATGTACACCATTCAAAAACATGAACTGATCCACAGTTTGACGGTCTTGTCCAAACAAACAACTTTTCGATATTTGCTTAAAAAACCATAATCCAGAAAGAACAGCCACGTTTACAGCCTTCACAAAACAAAACAAAACACCACATTCACTGCCAATGAAAACATAATAAGCGAGCCAGAACTACTTGTGAGCCGTATTAAGCAAAGAGCTGAGAATACCATTCTGAATCATAATAACCGAGATTGGGATCTTTTCATTACCAGAAAACCTCACGTTGCAATCCAGTCGGCTTTGCCACATTTTGCCTGCTCAAATAAGCGGCAGCAATCAAGGCCCTGCTTGCTGGGCCCACTATAAGGCAGCTGTGCCTCATGACTAATCAGAAGAAAAAGGGAGACAGGGCTCCTGGGAGACACCAGTTTGGACTGCGGTGCAACAGTATGTGGAGATATAGCATAGAGGATGCTCTTCCTCTCCTCTGTTTGTCTCATCGTTTTCTGTGTCTGGATGTTATCCACACATTACTGTACTCATTTTGCTGCTCTGTTATAGCTTTGTCTCTTCTCATGCTTTGCTTTCTTTGTTTCTACCTTTCTTCATATTGTTTTTTTGCATTCTTGCCCCCACCCCCCATCACTTTTGTTGCCCTGAAAACCGAGAAAAAAAATGTATATGCCACAGTCACAGTATCTGCTCTATTGCAGATTTTCCCGACATCACATTTAGTTTAAAAAAAACATAAAAAAACAAGGCGCAGAGTCATATTGCTGCTTCACCTAATGTAATACATCATGGTGAGCATGATAGCAACAGAGCCGGGTGTACACATCAACATTCCTATTGGTTATTTCAAAACCTAGTAAATTCAAAATCAAAGGCAGGCTAATTCTCCATCACATTTTAAATCACTTCCTAAACGTAATTATTATGAACATTTAATTACTTGTGTCAAATGCTTCTGACATCCCTTTTCTTATCTTTGTTTCTTTCCTTGCTAATATATTTATATTTATATGTTGAATAAGATAGACAGAGCAGCACACATGCCTTGGATGTTTATTTAGTAGTAGCCTACTTTTTGAGTCTGGTGCAATGAACCCAGTGGTGTAGTCTACGTGATATATAGGTATACGCAGTATACCCACTAAGAAAGCTCCAGGATTTCCATATACCCACTTAAAAATGCACAATGACACGTAACAACATACTTTCCATTATATTTTTGATATATTTTGAATTGCCATCTGTGTTTTCCTTCACGTAGGCTAAATAAAGGTACTTCCACCATAAATTGGTGCAAAAAAAGTCTATCGGAATGCAGGAAATAAAGTCTGTGTCTCAAAATTTCCCCTCGGGGAGGACACCCAGACCCCCCACTATGGTATGTCCATTCTGGTCCATATATTTATATAGTACAGTATACCCGCTAAAATACTACACCACTGAATAACCCCAACAAACTGAGAGCTTCTTTGACAAATGTTTTTTGAGTGTGCATTTTGAATAAGTGCACATGAGCTACACAAGCAAAAACAATAGCAACAATCAAACCAATCAAAGGAAAGTTAAAGCTGCTTACACACCAACCAGATGGCCAACCGTTGGCAGAAAAGGCAGTTGGACTGAAAATATGACTAAAAATGCCTCAGAACACACCGAAGAGACGAGACATAATTCGTCTCCATAACAGCAGGCGGCGCTAATCTGTATTGTTGCCCAAAAAATGAAAACAGGTAGCTGATTGGACGAACACGTCACGTGGGTCTGGTTTCTCCAGAAATTCAAAGCCAGACTGTCATGGCGGCTTGTTCAGAATACGAACTCATATTTTACTAAAATAGTTCACTGAAACGTGTTTCTGAAAACATTTTAATAGGCCATGCAGTTGCTGAATCTGTCTTCATTTCAGATCGACAAAGGTCAGTTTAAAAGATTTTCGTCAGATTTTGAGAGGCTTAGTCACGGTCATCCCGCTTGCCATTTCCGGGTGAGTCCCGACTGCCCTGTCTCCGACTGAGCATGTCAGGTTGGCCAAAATGAAGGCCGACAGCTCCTCCAACAGACGACTGCACGGAACACACCGAACAGACTCGAGTCACTGACCTCGACAGACTGTCCAATTGCCGATTATTGGGTTGGTGTGTAGCTGCCTTAAAGGTGTACTGAAGTCAGAGCGAGTTATGGATTCAAAGATTTCCAAATTAACACAGTGAAAGATAAAGAAAAGTGAGGTTAGAAAATAAAAGTAGAGGTTATCATGGTAACATTGCGAGGTGCTTGTGCATGCTGTTTCTCTGCACAACAATAGAGAATAGGTGGACAGAAACATATTTCCTTTTCTTTTGCAAGACACTCTTTCGAAAATCACTACGGTTTTAATAGATTAACTTCAGACCCGACCTCACATACTTGTATATGTGATCAGCTATAATCCCTAGTACAGCTTAGTAATGCATGCAATTACCTAGTATTGGTGTTTAAATCATGCTAATTATGTGTAATTTAATTTTTTTATACTGGTGTTAGAGATCAAGGGCAAGGTGGAAAAGGAACACTTACCAAGACACCGTGTTTCCATCTAGCATCCAGGAGAAATTATACAACTGTAAAAGAAACTTTGGGCTCTCTTTTCTCTGGCTTTTGTCTCTAGTCTGAGCCTGGAAATACCTTGCAACAGGTCAATAACTATAAATAGTTCATTGTTTATATAAGGTAGATAGGTAGGTAGGTAGGTAGGTAGAACATTGAAAATAAACCATGGTCATAAAGTCACAATATTCCTCCATTGTGAATTCACTTTATGCTTATAAAGAGCTCAAATGGTAACATAAAATGACAGTAGTTCTCAAGAAAATATACTTAAGGTAAGGTAGTAAGGTAGTGTGTCATCACAAAAACAGAAACTTCATGGACTAGGTTTAAAATGCACTCCTAATCTTTGCTACAGGAAGAATGTCCATGTGTGCCATGAGGGTTGACAGTACATCTTTTTATTTGCACTGGATTTCCTCCTGTGTGACCATGATAAATTATTAATTAAAAGTGTTTCCTCATTCCAACCTTGTGTAGTTAGAATTATGTGTGATTTGCACATTTGGGACATTTTAATCAGTTCTTTTGCTAGTGAAGCTCGATCAATTTAAAAGAAGCAAATTAATCCATTTCAGAGAGTAATTTGACATGGGTCTGGCCTACTGTACTAGCTCTCCACAAAAGCACACTGGCAATAACCTATTGTCTATCTGTCATATACACTAGTGACTAGCCCTCTCCCTCTTCCAGCCATCCCGGCAATAGTCTAAATGTCAGTGTTTTCCGGGCTCCTAATGTGTTCCTAAAATAGTATCTCCATTGCTGAGCCTCCGTGAAAAGGCACGCTCCAGAAAAGGCATAGTGAGTCTGACTCACAGCAGTGGCAGCAGAAACACCATGCCATCCCAAAGCCAATTAAACATGCATGGGGGTGTTTGTGACCTCAAAAAAGAAAAAGAGCCAGTGGATAGATGGTCACTCTCTCCCCCATCTTTCCCACTCTATAGCTCACTTTCTGTCACTCTTTTACTAAGGCCCTTCTTTTCCTATTTTTGCCAATTAGAGTTATTTAATTATTTAGGGTGGCCTGTATGTACCTGTTAAGTGTCTTTCTTTCAATGAGCATTCTCACGGAAAAGTGAGGAGAAGATGAGCAGAGTGCATATGCTGCAGCACACAGGCTGGGCAGCGCAAACAGATGAGCTAGTAACATACACACAGACGCATGAATGCACGCACGCACACACTCACATGCACATGTACACACACACACACACACACACACACAGGTCAGTGGATGGACCCCTGTGCATTTTTATGTGTTTCCAGAGGTCAGGGCAAGGCTACCCATTCAGAAGCTAATATGATGTGGCTTAGAGAAAGACTAATTAGCTTTCTCTCACAGCGAGCGTCTTATCAACTAAGGGATGGCCACAAAATGATGGATGGAATTCCCGGACAATACTATTAAAACTGTGTAATTTAATACAATAAATTCCAAGACAGGAATTATAGAATGTGAGGTCATGTGTTCCATTCCATTCCATCAGAACCTAAACTGGATATCCGAATGGCCGAGAAATATGCCTCTTGTGCTTCATAATGCTTAACAGTGCAGAAGAAGGAAATGGGATGGAAATCTTGAAATGTCATACCGTATATGGATGGGCTGATTTTCTGCATTTAATCAAATTCAAACTCGGCCTTAAATGTCATAGTTGCCTTAATTAACAGAGACCACAATGTAATATCAGTTTCACAATGGGGGCTGCTTGATGCACGCCATTTATTCGCATTCATCGGTAACACTGGATCCCATTTGCATAGCAGGTTGCATTCATCAGAAGTATTTAGGGACTGACTCGCTGGGAAAAAAGAGCACACTGATCAACTTTAAAGCACATTCAATCAATCAACCTTTGCTTCTATAAACAGAATGAAAACGTCTGTATGATACGAGCATACTCCATCCACTGATAGACTGTGAGGTGTGGTTAAAAGCCCAGGGGAAAAAGACAATAAGGGGGCCTTGATATATTTGTCAAAATCTGTACTTTAAATACTGTATCTAAAATATTATCCCTTAATTACTGGTTATGATAGAATATTTGAAACATTTATATTTGTCTTCTAATTGCGTTCTATGACATCTTTGAGTTGAATTTTCATATTGCTATTTCTCAGCATAGTCTAAAGAATTGCGAGAACATTTCTGTACCTTTTCTCAGGACTATTTTAAGCTATGAGCATCTTTTCAGGGCCTCAGCTTGCCACAGTCAATAATTAATCATATATATAAACAGATTGATTCCATTTAATGTATACCCCTGCTCATCCTTGCAGTCTTCTGCCTTTGGTTTGTGAGCTGAGTCTGAGAGACATGTCACCTTGTAAGACATACTGAATGCCTCCCTTGAAGGAGGGAAACACAGAGAGTGGAAAGATAACACAGCCAGGCAGCACTAACCGATCAGAGCACTCCAGCAGAGATATGACCCACATAGACCAATGCTCGTTTAATCAGCCTGCTACTGGCAGCGTGGCAGGGAAAGAGAGAGAGAGGGAGTGAAGGAGGGACAGGGGGAGTGTAAGTGTTAGGTGGCTTCTGAAAAAAAAAGTGAAACCTGTTTGTAGTCCTGAGAAAAGACCAATGTGTAAATATGCATGCAGGATTCCAGCCCATTGCAAAAAAGTTATTTACAAATCTACTACTACATACACACCCTTAGGCCCACAGCTACTGCCACGAGTACTGCTGCTTAAAGAAAATGTTTCAGACGATCTTGCCAGTCTTGCCAAGACACTACAGCCAAATGGACGTAGTGTATAGGCTGCTTGGTCCTCCTCTCCAGAGGCAAAAATGACTGGAAACAGTAACAAGTAATCCCTCATCTGTGATTTACCACAGTCCACCCAGGGAATCATTAAGAATGGTTATTGCTGGGCAACACTAAGCACATGCTTCCCAAAGGAGGTGCTTACCGCTTCATCCCATTAGGCAGGTACTATGTAGAAGGGACAGACCAAGTGGAAGAGGCACATGTTTCAGCAAGAGAGTACCAACACCACAATGCCCATGATGCCATGATGCCATGTATAGAATGTGCCTTAACAACTCATGGTAGAGGCAGAGACCTGTTGGGTAACATACAGTTGGGAGGCCTGGACAGTGATAGGCCTCAGAGCTCTAGTTTGAAAGACAAATAAAATGGTGTGATTTCTGATGGGCTGGTCTCACACACCTTTAGAGCGCTGACAGGACTGACAGCAGGATTTGGTTGCAGGACCACACCCTGGACCTTTAGGCAGAGGTCTGTACTAGTATTGGTCAGTGTTGGGAACGTTACTTTAAAAAAGTAATTAGTTATAGTTACTCACTACTTGTTCCAAAAAGTAACTGAGTTAGTAACTGAATTACTCTATAATAAAAGTAACTCGTTACCAGGGAAAGTAACTATTTGCGTTACTGTTAAAAACAAAGTTGCTATATGTCAAAGAATTTGTATTTTTTTGAGCAGTTTTTGTTGTTGTGAGGCAGAAAGATCTAGCTTTTGCTGCTTGGAGGACTTTGCTCTGAGTCCTTCTTTGCTAGTGGATGGCGAGCTATCATCTGTGGAGGTATCGGTGTTTTTGGCCACTAGCTTTGTAGATGCGTGTGTCGTTGTGAGATGCTTCATTAAATTAGAGTTGCTTACAACGGATGTCGACAAAGTCTTTGCTCCTGGACATAATGTACACATTACATGCACGTTCTTGCCTTTGTCCACAATGAATTTGAAGTAGTGCTTATATCTCCACCTTGAAAATGCCAACTTTTCATCGGATTGCTCCTGACTCGCCATCTCTGCTGCTTCATCGAATCTCTGTTTAGCTGTTGTGTGTGTGTGGCGCGTGTGCTGGCATGTGTGTAAAAACACTGGCTCTGATTGGCTACCATGAAACATGACTCAATCATAATCTTACCTCGTTATTAACCTACCTCCTCACTAGCTGTGAGCCAGGTGTGCATTCGGATAACACAGTTTATTCAATCAGTGCATAGTAACGCACCGCATTTAACGTCCAGTAACGTTAACGGCGTTGTAACAACGGGAAAAGTAATTAGTTAGATTACCCCGTTATTGAAAAGATAACGTCGTTACCTAATGCCAAACACTGGTATTGGTAAAAAGACAGCTGCCTCTATTTTGGAACAAACCAGCAACAGCACGAGAGCAGCCTCATATAGAGGTTTTGACATTCTTACATCTTTATTTTTAGCCAGCATTTCCTTGAGTGCAGAATGGGACACCCCAGAGTCTAGGAACCCTTGACAAAAATGCAGGATCACAGGGTCTGAGCCAGTGAGATGATGTGCCGACTGTTAACTTCAGTTAGTTCAGACAACATGTCTCTGAAATCTTTCACCTATTTGTGTAGATGAATCTCGTTAAAGGTGCCCTGCAATGTCCACCTCCAGGTGGTCACCAATCAGAGGCAAGGCTCAAAATCTGAGTCCAACTTGCTCCGTGTCTGTAATAATAAGTCTTGCCAAGCGAGGAGGCCCCAGGTGGTCTCAGGTTTTCTCAGGATTTCTGAGAACCATGGCATGTGTAGTCAATGAAGAGCTCCCCTCTGACAAGGCATACAACTGAGACTGAGGCCATTGATGGCTTACTTTCCAATAGTATAGTATAACTGTTGCACAATACACAATCATTAGACAACCATGATGTACAGGGAAACAAACTGAATCTTGTATTGTGATACCCCATTTGTATCTCCTTTTGTAGTATCCTACTGTTGTGGCATCAAGGTATACATTACATTCTGCAAAAGAAATTGTTTCAGGAAGCTGACCTAAATAGTAATAGCTGCCCTCGAACACAAACATACATCTATTAGCACAACCTGCACTCAACCTAATCCTCAAGTGACTATTGAAGATTAGTCACATGTGCTTTTCTCTCAGGTGGCCCACATACATATGGAATTTGTACATATATAAATGGAGAGTTAGTCTCAATGCGAAGGAGAACTGTAGCAAATACACTTGCCAGACAATCAAAATTCTTCCAAAATAAAGTGCTCAATATTATTCTGTAAACAATACTGAAAAGCTTTTACAGAATTTCATCCAAGAATGAAACAGAAATGTTGGCATACCAACAGTATGTAATCTCCCTAAATGACTAGAAATGAATATTTGAAGTGAAAACACTGCTGGGTTTAACTCTGTGTTTGCATTTAATTTCGATGTAACAACTGATAACACTGAAGAGGCGGAAAACCGCAAGGCTATGTCAGTAATTTATTTGTTGGCAAACAACTTTCACTGTTACAACAAATATTAGTTATGAGATCATTCAACTTGGAACCCATACAAAAAGAATAAATAATTAGCAATAATATTGTAATAATAATCATGATCATAATAATTTAAAAAAGAACCGTAAAACAAACCCAGTGCCATTTATTTACTCCTGCCTAAAGCCAGCGTTTTTTCCTCCAAGTTTGTTTTGCTGTCTTCAAACCAATAAACAGATAAATAAATAATTTCTCTCTTGGGGACATGAAGGGGGCTTGTGGGATAAATGTGCAAGCTACACTTCATACACTTTTTTTCTCCTAAATAAGTAAACACTGGATTTCCACATTGGACAGTGCTGCTATGTGCAGGGTTTTCTCATCTTCAATACACATAAATGGTGTAATAATGGCATTTCACAGGTAAGACCCACCCTTTTTCAAATAGTGGAAATTCTCTTTTTTTAGTTAAGAGAATGACTCAGCATTCTTTTTCTGTACAATCTCATCCAGCACAGCAATGTCAATTGGTAGAATATTTGGCAATAGAGAGAATGTTCTTGTGTTGCTCCAAATATCTCATATCTTTGTTTTTTTTTCACCAGGAAGGAAACCCTTTTATTCAAGAACAAATGAGATGAGACCCACTTCCAGACTAAAATGCAGCATTTCCATAGCAACCATCTCTTTCAAACAAAACGTAGCCACTTAATTTCCCCTGTAGTTTTAAATCTACACAGTGGTAAAGTATATAGTAACAATTGATTTGCAAAATGTAAGTGACAGTGGTGTTGCTATAAAAGGACCAGAATGAAGTGAGCGTAGGGTATATGCATATTAATTAAGGAGTGCTTCACTGTCTCTGTATTTACGAAATAGTGACATGACAGATTGTTCCTTGCTCATTCTGTCTTCTACAGTGACCAGAACATATCATCGTGACATTTTAGAACAGTTCCACAGACAAAAGGTTTGCAACTTAAAAAATGTAAAAAATAAAAGACTTGGTCATATGCAACATTTGTATCTGTATCTGTATTCTGTACAATACATAGAAACAGTTTGTGATTTCTTTATAATCCTTTGATAACTGAAAACTTTTACAGAAGAAAGGAGAAGAAACGGAACCCTTTTTAATTCAGTCTGTTGTATTATGATCTTCCTTCTTTGTTTTCAGTGAAATACACAGTAGCCGCAGTCACTACAACTTGCAGGAATGTTACACCAGCCCAGACACAACTCCAGTTTAGCAGATACGAACAGGAAGAGGATTCAGAACATCAGCGGGCTATGGTAACAGTTCAGTTGCCCAATAAAATAGTTTTTGGGATGATCGGTAGTGAGGGCATATATCATACATCCTCCACTTGATTGGCAGGTAGTGGGGCAGGGCCTCTTTAAGGCCAGTTTATGTTGTGTACACTGGAGTGCAATATCCTGCTCTACCCTTTAGAAAGGTGAAAACATCATCCCAGTATGTGTCTTTAAGAGTGAGACAGAGAAAGAGACATACAGACAAACAGACAAACAGCTCCTTTAACCAGGGTTGGGGGCCACGCCCCTGTTGTGGTGGTAGTGGAGACTATATGCTATGATCTGCCAGAGGTCCATATTGGGTAACTTCTGGGGCTCCGGTCAATCCAAGATTCCATATTAAAGTAACAGGTAGGGTGAAATTACAGAATCCCTCCCCTCCTCTCCTTTCCAGGTTCAAAGTTCCATTTCTGTTGTATGTTCACAAAAAGTCTCTCATAACCGCCCTTTCAGTCTGCACGATTTATGACAATACATTCAGTCCCTGCTTTCATTTGACCAGCGAATTCGCAACCATATTGTCATGAACCACAGTTAACGTCACACACAGTACATCAATCCAGGGGTGGGCCAGCTCAGTCTGTCAGTCAACAACACAGAATGTTTTCATTGGAAGGTCGGAAGTGTGAGAATGGGCTGGGGAGGGATAGAAGTCTCTTGATTGGCTCTATAGACTGGTAACCAGGTGGGAAGGGTCTACGGGCGGCTCCTCAGGCGACGAGTCAGACTCCTCCTTGCTGCCGGACACCACGTATCCATCACTGCCACCACGGCCCATGTGGTAGTAGCTCTGTAGCTCGTGAAGGTGATTCCTGGAGCCCAAGTTTGGCATGCTCTTATAATAGACGTCGTCCAGCTCCGGAGCAGTGGCACTCTTACAGGGCTGCAGCTCTCCGGAACTGTCTTCCTCTCCGTCTGTAAAACCATTCATCTGCCCATCTGGAAGGTCCGTCAGCACTGGCATGCTGGTGTACAGTGAGTCTCTGTGGTTGGGTGAATGCGTGTGCTCGTCAGTGTGCTCGTTGGTCAGTAGGGGGAAGAAGCTCTCGCTGGTCTCTTGGGGAATGCGCCGTGGCCGGGAGAAGCTGTGAGGGGGTGGCGGAGGTGGGGGGTGGCTGTCTGGTGGAGGAGGCCGTGGCGGCAGGAGCGGAGCGTTGGACTCCTCTCTGATAATCTCTAAACCCAGGTTCTCCTCGTGGGGGAAGGCTGCAGGGTTGTCCAGTATCATGGGACCATTGTCCTCTTTACTGCTGCCCACACACCCACCAACTCCACTGCTGCTGCTGCTGCTGCTGCCTCCTGCCATGCTCCCTGGAAGACCCGGGCAGAAATAATAGTTATAGCATATTTCTGGTCATTTCAACAAGGAACAGTGTTATTGCTAGTATGGTGATGATTTCAGCACTTTAAAGTGGATATTTCAGTGTTAACTAGTTAAAAAATGTATTTGACTTTTTTAAAGTGGCAATAATCAATATTTTCACAAGATCTTCCTCTCAGCTTTACGGAGGGTTTCATCATCTTTGATCTCATTGTCCGGCCCTCAAATTCACTGTTTTGGTTGATCTTACTGCTCTCATATGCATCATTGTGGTAGCAGCAGGTAGCTATTTTCAGCAAAAAAGCTCAACAAATCCACTGTATGTTCCTTGGCGAGAACCAAACAGCGGACTAGCTGGTGCATAGCTGGTAAACATAGTGGAGCATTTGGAAGCTTAAAGCACAAGATCCACGGTAAAAACTGCAAGGTAGGACGCAGGCACAGACGGAGAGCGCAGCGCAGGTAAACATCATTTTGGAATTGCATTTGCCAGGTGGCCAGAATCATGACTCCAAACAAAATATGATGTTACTCTGCTGGCTTCTAAATAGGTGACTGTACGCTAACTTAGTTAAAATGTGATATGTCAGTGTTGCATTGTATAGTTTCTGTCTATTCTAAGTAATGACAACAACACTGTCAGCGCGTCCACATGATACAGCATTCCGTGATGGCGCACGCGCCCCCACCCCTCCGCCACGCAGTTACCTGTAGCCAAAGACGACGCAGAGGATTAAAAAACATGATGGACTCTTCAGAAAAGGTAATTATCTTTACTCGAGCTTCTGTGTGGGAAAGTCACCAGACGACACAATCTTCTGAACATAGCCATACTGAGAAATACAGAGAGAGTTGTGTGGAGCTGATAGTCTTAATTAGCTTTGTAGCAAATCACTTTGCAGTGGCATGAATGTAACGGACATTCATTAATATCAAAAAGCTACGCACTAAAGCTTTAACACAATAATTTGCAACATATGTAGATGTCTATCAATAGTATAAATGTTGCGAGCAAAATACATACAAAGCACAGACAAAACACAGGAAAAGCGAAAAAGTTTGAGGCACAAAAGTGTATAATTATGCACTTTACAAGTAGTGTCCCTGTTCTAGATAAAGCAAATGTGTGTGACTGTCTAAACCGGAAATAGTTGACATTAAACCAGTCACCTCCATTGGCCATACTGCTGTTGACCAACTTGTTCATCAGATTGTGATTGCGCTCGGTGGTGGCTCTCTCATGGTTGTTGAGGTAGGATGGGATGTAATTGGAGGTCAGCTCCTTGAGGATCTTCTTCTCCAGGGTTGTCTCCTTATGGTTGCTGTGGGTGCCGTAGCCGCCACTACGGTCCAGAATCTGGACGCAGTCACTCAAGTACTCGCTGCTGGCCATGCTGTAGTTGTTGGCATGGTTACCATTAAGAGGGAGCGTATCCATAACACTGGAGTCTCTTGCGTTGTTCAGGATGCCCTCTGAGGAACAAATAATAAAAATAAAAAAACCCCTCATAATTATTAGGATTCTTAAATAAACTAAGTGGATTTCTCAGAAGAGAGATTGTAGTCATGTTTGATATCATAGTGTGTGCTGTGAATTGAGGATTACAAACTAGCATTGATAATATTCTTGGAAGAAAAAAAATGCTTCAAGCGTTCATAATTTATTTAAGAGAAACCTCAGAGGTACTTTCTTTTCTCAATTACTACCAGCACTACAGCGATACAAAAAAAGTTAGAATTTCACTGAAAAATAAGAATGTTGAATAAATATAATATGTTGTGGAGTGTAAAGATATTACATTGTGAGTAATTTAAGGGCAAACCTACTGCACTCAAATATAAGGTAAATGTCAATTTGTTCATTTGTTAAAAAATATTTCAATTCAATGATTTCAATGGTAATGCTCGTTTTTTACTGTGGATTTATTACTCTACGGAAATAGCATTTCCTATAAAGGAATATAAAAATGTGTGACAAACCAAATAAGACAACCATATCACATGGACTGACTGAACGTTTTAGCCAAACAAAACTACTGTTTGGATGTAGATTGGACTGAAAATGTTCAAAGTGCTTTGGAAGCAAGCAAAGAGAGAAGACAATTGATGGAAGTAGTTGAGTAATAATTTAGCTCATACTTGTGTCTCGATATGGTGCTAATGGACAGCATGAGGGAGAAGAGAGAAAACAGACAGAAGTGAGTTCATACATCAAGAGAAACAATTTTCAGCAGCTACAAAATCAACACTTGCACAGTTATTGGAGGCATGATGAAAAATGTCTAACAAAGAAACCCTGTCGGCTTTTCAGGGCCTTATTGTTAACTGGCTGCTACAGCATGGTTCATTATTCATTTAACACCTATATAACATAAAAAGCACAGCTTACATTTAAAACATGCGTATAGAGCAGACATGCACTAAGACCAGCAATACAAGCCCCAACTGACACATACAAAATAACATTCAAAATGAAGCACATACTGTATAAAATAGAACATTAACACAAAATAGTACAAATATTTCATGGCTCCCAAGTAGCTTTTAAAAGAATCTGCAACCAGTAATATATAGTGTGCATCTATAGCATACAATAAATCCGCACTTGTTATGCTGTTTTGATAAATCATCACCAGAATTTCATCTCCACATGTATGTGCTGTGAGATCTGCCCAGTGGGTGTCCTTTGTGAAAGAATATTGCAGTGTGATTGATCGCCTCGCTTGGGAGCCATAGGATAGATCAGATATGCAGCCAAAAGTGAATCACAGTAGCAAACTTTAAAATGAAATAATCATGCAAAATAAAAATAGCTTTAAGCTAACGTTCCAAATGTTGTATATTTATAGGAACATCAGGCACACCTTGGGTGTTATACATGCCCACGGCTGGGTTGTTATAGACTGCTGAGTCCCCCAGGAGAGTGTTATAAGGATTGTTAGTACCATGGGGACGAAGGAGAGCATTAGTTATAAGATGATTAGCCATGGCTCCTGGTACAGGCAGATAGAAAAAGAGAGAGGAAGAGCAACAGCCAAGTCGAGAGAGGAAGAGAGAGAAGCACTCAAGAAAATAAAGGCAGAGCAGAGAGATAGAGAGAGAGGGAGAGGTTGTAGGAGAGAGCATGTAGACGTTGTAGAGTGGAGGTAAGCGAGAAGGAAAAAGAGGAAGGGAGAGTGAGATGGAAAGTGAGTGTGTGGAAGAAGGAGGGAGAGAAGAGGACAAGTAAATCAAACAAGCAAACATAGTTTGAGGTGAAAGCCAAGAAAAAGCTTGACAAGTCATTCTTGCAGCCACTGCATACAGGCCGAGGGAGGGGACGAGAGAGAGAGAGAGAGAGAGAGAGAGAGAGAGAGAGAGAGAGAGAGAGAGAGAGAAAGTAGCATGGCTTGGAGAAGATTGTGCTGCAGTTCAATACGCTTGAGCAGAGCAGCATGACTATAGGCTAGTGAATGGACAAAGGGGCCACAAAAGTGTTCTCAGTGCATTTCCTTCCCAAGGTGGGATCATGTACACATAAAGACACAAAAACAGAAGACGAATGACCACGACAGTTCCTATAGATTAATCCACACGTTTTGTATTCCCCACTGTTGTAGGATACCACAGTTTAGTTCATATTAGTAAACCTTCATTACTATTTCAGATACGAGTAGTTGGCCAGCAGCCTGAACTTGACTGACGTAACTGAGCTACAGGTAGAATAAATTACAAAGAATAGAAAAGTGGAATGTGCCATCAGAGTAGATAGAACTACTTCAGTATAGACTTAAATTTATATAATATATTATATAATAATTAATTTATAGGGGACAATACACATTAATCAATACTGACATAACAAAAGAGACAATATATATTCTACATTGAATAATGTCTTCAAACCAAACTTCAAAGTTCAAATGCACACATTCCTTCTCCATTTTACTCTGTCCTTATTTCAACAAGTCAATCTCTTATCAGAATATCCAATTTATTCCATCCCATCCTTATTCACTAAGCCACAGTACATAGTCATTTGAAATCTACTGGCTAAGTAGCTCTCTGCACCATACTTTAAAGTGTGAGGGAAGGAGGGGGGTGGGGGTGTCTTAAGCCCTACCTCGCTAAGTGTGTGATAATTCAGGCGCTGACACACACCGTGTCTGCTTTAGCATCAATCTGTCATGCTAACAGCTTATTAGTAGCCTGAAGGAAGCAAGGGCCACACCTCGACTTAGAGACTAACAAATGGCAGTGTATGCGTGTGTGCGTTCCACTGTGTGTGTGTGTGTGTGTGTGTGTGTGTGTGTGTGTGTGTGTGTGTGTGTGTCAAAATGTCCAGCCATTTGGGTGTCTATGTCCTCATTACCCTAGCCCTCAGACAGCTCTACTAATGGAATCCATTCTTACAGTGACTTTCTCTTGAGGGACATCAATAGACAGCTCTGAATACAGTGGAAATACAGTGAACTAAGACTAATACACATTGATTGCTTGGTGTAACTAGAGTAGCCCTCATATAATGAGATGAACATGCATTACACTGCTCTACTTTACCGTACATTGGTGAAAACGGACTCACAGTTCATTTTAGAATCAGTAACTTCAACTGAAGAGACACACTACTACATTAACTTACAGCTAACAATAAAGTATTAATCTAATGCAGCTCTGCATAACTTAAAGTATAATAATGAAAGGACCACTGGTGTTCAGCTCAGGACTTGCACACATACTTTAACTTAAAGGATGTATCGCCCACAAATGCTTCAAAAGATGACAATCCTTGGAAAGATAAGTATAGAAGCCCTCTGTAGCAGAGTCAACTCTGCACTCTGTAGAATTATAATGGGACCACAAACTGATTGATGTTTCAGTTTTGACAAGTCTCCTCCTAACTCTCCCTCCTGTAAAGTCATCCTTTGAAGCAGCAAGAAAAAAGTAGTAAGTGATATTTACACTCTATGCTGCTAATCTTCCTCTCTAGAAGAACACAGTACCATTAATAGGAGTTTGGACTCCTACCACTTTACTAAATGACAGTGTATGCTGCCTGAGCCTCCCGCTATTAATACAGTAGATATGGTGACAGTGATGAGGATGCAAATGTTAGGTATCCCGTGGTTACCTCTGTTGAGTGTGGCGGAGCTGTTGATGTCTCCAGTGATGAAGGAAGACTCCTGTTTCCTCACAGTGTCATTCCACATCCGCCTGATTCGACTCTATACACAGGAGAAAAGAAGCAAGAGAGAGAGAGAGAGAAAGAGAGGGAAGAGGAGGAAGAAAAGGTATGGACAAAGACACAGAGGAGTGGCAATAATGAAAGGGAGAAAGAATAAAAGGAAGGAGCAGGAGCAAGTCAGGGAATGGGAGGACATTACGACAAAAGAGGAAAGGAAATATGGTAAGAAACGTAATATATGAAGGTATGATGTGCAAAATGAGGGCAAATTAGTGCAGGAGAGGCAGTAAAGGGTAAAAGCAAAGCAACGACCAGCAAGAGAGAAACAGGTGGGGGAAAATAATCACTCGTCAATGTCATATATACTCCATCTACCTGTGTGTCAGCATCAAAACGTGAAGGTCTGAGTCAGGGTTTGGGCTATCTCACTTTTTTGCAGTTAGAGTATTCTTAAATTTGCCCATAATAAAAATAAAAACTCTGAGTTGAATCTAGTTGAAAGTGAACAGCGATAACCCAAACCCTCATGGCGTGCTCCGGCCTCACCTGAGAGTCTGCTGTGCTGTAGCGTCCAGGTGTGCAGGCAGGTAAGCTCACCTGTGAGCCTGTGGAGTAGCGGCCCGGCGTCCGTGAGGTGGTGGTCTTACTGGAGGAGGAGATAGACGTCTCCACGCTTTTGCCGCTGCAGCAGTGAGTACGCAGACATTTGCCGTACTCTTTACGCACCTAGGCAGGGGAGGTGTGAGGGGGAGAGAGTTACACACCGACACACTATCCACATACTGTATATAATATATACAACCAAAAAGCACACATGAAGGAGGAGGAAATGATTGATGTTCCACTTTTAACTTGCACATATTGAAGCATATTTTTAAGATGACAAAACAGGAAAGAAACAGACTGGAAGGGCTTAACTTAATATAGTGTCTCTGTTAACTTCTTGTCCTCAAATTCCTTGTGCGAACACTAACTCCATCCAAATTTAGACATTAACAGATTAACTTCTATAAACTTTCCCCCCATAAACATCCACCCCAAATGTTATTACTGCCACATATCCATCTGAAATAGACATATTCCTCAGGGGGACATATGAAGCACTTGTACACACAGAACATCTGCATTTAGATCCCAATCAAGTTCGAACAAATAGGACTTTAATTGCTTTTTAACAAGCTTGTTGGACTGACAGACGTGTATTGCCACATGCTCTGTTTGAACAGCTGTGTGGTGAGTAGCTCCATGCAACTTGGGAGAAACCATGTTGGGTCGCAGCCAAATAAAACCTCAGCACTGTTCTGAGGACATTTCTCAGAATACCTGATCCCATGGCCTGACACATACTGAAGTATATTGCACACATACACATATACACACACACACACTGCACGTGTTTACTGGTGGTACACTTAAAATGAAAAACTCTCTGCGGGACTGCAGACAGATGAGAGTATTACGCTTTTGATGAATTTTCTTTCCATTTCCTACTCCTCTTCTGTACTCCCAGGCACTGCGAGTGTGTGGGAGACTCTGTAAAAATATCCCAGGATATGTAGGCTCTTCCTGGAAGCCACATATAATTCAAATATTTAAAAAACCTAACCCAAAACATATATAAAATGAGTTAATCTTTTCGAAATGAAAAGGGGATTGCGTTTGTCAATATGAGTGAGGTTGTTGTATTAAATCATCAGAGGAGTTTATCTGTTACCACTGCCACTTAGACATAAAAACAGACATATATTCCCTCTGCCTGTGTCCAAAATGTACAACAAATAAGAGCTAAATATTATCAAAGTTTTGAACAAGCTATTTCAGGCTTGATGACCCTGCCTGATGATGAAAAACGTTCTTTTCGGTTGGGGGAAGACAGAAACACTGTTTGTTACCTGCTGCCACAAGGCAAGACAGACAGTGAAAGAGAGAGTGAGAGGTAGTCAGTGTGAAAAAGTGAGAGAATTGAGCAGCCAGGGGGGCTACTAAATGACCAATCAAACTCTGTGACAGCTCTGCAGGTATTTTTGGTGTCCCTGCTGATCAATGCTAGCATGTGTGTGTGTCTATTTCTGTACAGCCTTGTCTGTTTGTCTCCCTCACCTTCTTCTGCAGTATGCAGTGAAAGATGAAGATGAACATGCCCTGCAGAGAGTTGAAGATGGTGAAAAGGTAGGCCATGATGACTGTGCTCTCGTTGATGTACATCAGCCCAAAAGCCCAGGTCAGACCCAGCAGACACAGCAGGGCTATGGCCCCGATCACCCAAGACCTAGAAGAAGAGGGGAAATAATTGAGAGGGAGAAATGCTGCATGGCCCTATCAGTTAAAGTGTCCTACATTCTTGACAACATCACCATTTGCTATGCCACATAATGGGTAAAGTATATATATTGCAGGTTTAATTGTGATAAATGATATGAGAGGCATTTTTTTTTTACTGGATCAGAAAAGCTATTCAGCCACGTTTAATGCATGTGGGATCATAAGGCAAGAGAAAGGGGTTAGAGAGGGTTCAATTGCCATCCCAACACTGTGGGAGTGGGATGGAGAAAACAGTGGGAGGTTTTGCCAAAAAGAATTACACTCCTACGAAAATGGTAAGAGAATAGAGAGAAAGTGGATTTGCTCATTTAGATACCATCTCAAGAGAGGGAGGGGCGGATATAAGCTAGTTGACGTCAGCAACAAGTACAGAGAAGGTCAAGCATATAGGACTTTTTCCAAGTTTAATCCAAACTCCATCACTCAAAGTACATCGCAGAGGGTAAAAGACGTTTTCGCAGGCAAAAGTGGGTACTGAAGTCTGTTAGAGCAATTGTGACTATAACACTTTAATGGAATGAATTTTAATAAAAGTTTTTAAGGCTGTGAACCTCCGTTTTATATAAAGCCTATGCAAAAGTGAGTCATAAGGGCCAAATGTTAGAGGAATGTGGTCGCGTCGAGGCATGTGTATGTATTGTAAGTCCTTGTCTGAGCGTGTGCACGTTATTGTGCGTGTGGCCATGTGAGTGGCTCCACTGGGCAGCAAGTAGAGGGACATTGCAGCCATTATAAATGACATTTCCTACTAAAGGTCACAGTTTCTGGTCTGCCACAGCCGAGATGATGGCTGTTAATTTGATTGGCTGACTGGACAGTGATCACCTCTCATGTGAGGGATGGAGACAAAGAAAGGGTGTAAGGAAAGAAAGAGCGGGATGGGAGGGGGAGAGAGAAGATGACAGAGGTTGAGATATTAGAAGAGTTAGGAGGAAAGAAGAGAGAAAGAGGAGGAGAGTAAGTGAGTGGGACTGAGGTGATTGATTCGATGTTTCCCTCTGTGGCACCATTCAGGCGAGACAGAACCTCCAATAAAGCTCGTCTGACGACCCTCTTCAATAAAGGGTACACTCATCCCTCACTTTTCCATCCCTTCATTCCACCTCTTTCTCCAGTGCTCCCTTGAGTCATGGTTTCTCTATCAGCTCTGGTTCCCATTATCCACATCTCACCATTATAATATTTCAATAGCACATTAGGTCTATAAGTCATTGGGGCTCACAAATCACATATCAACATGTAATCCATTTCACAAGGCAGTTTAACAGTTAATTTAGGGATATGCATAGAGGGAGGTTGGACAGATACATAGGACAACAAGCAAACCAATCAAAATGTCTCCAAGAAGACGAAAAGCATCCTGATTGGAGAGTGGCCTTACCGGAGCCAATCCACAACAAAGACAACTTATGATGGCTTGGAGTTAAAGAGACAAAGAAAACAAAAAGAAGAAAAAATAAGACAAAAAGGGCATGATGATGATTAACAAGTAAATGAACCACAAAAAGACATGACTAATGAAGTGTAAAACATTAAAACCTATTGAGCCTTTAGTGTGCTCAAAAAGACAAAGGAAAGTCATTAAAAACGAGGGGAAAAAAAGATCCAAAAGCATCATATTCTAAATCATTCTACGATTTTCATCTTTCATCAGGCTTTTCGATTACATTCCCCTGAACTGCAGAGAAGCAAAGATCAGCTGATTTTGTCTTTATTTCTGAAATGCTTCCCACTTAGAAGTCCTGCTTAAAACTGCGGTCATGAATGGCATGGCATTAATGTTTAAATGATAAATCAAATGAGTAAGCCATCTTGTGATTTATATTATGGCTTCTGAGCTGTGCCTCAGTAAGGCGTTGAGCTCCAAGCCATGAGCGTATTGTTTGAATTAGACTAAAGTCTTTTGTCTTGAGCTGCACTGGAACAAGAAATAACACAATCCTGATTAGTTAGCTTAGTAGAGACAGAGTTTCAGTGTTCAGTGGAAATGAAGTCATATTTTAGTAACGTTCTCTAAGGGTGAGATGAGTAATAACATGACTGGGAATGATAATATTATGGATTCAATGAGGAGCATCTTGAAATTATTAAGAAAGCGTGCTTCATTGTGCTGCTAAAATACAAAGAAGGCTGATGAAGATTATGATGAAGAAACCAAGGAGATCGTCAGCCGTCAGTTCAAGTTGGGCCGGCGGTGAGCGTCTGTCACCCTAGTTTTTCAATGTGTGTCATGCACCGTCGCAACTCGTCTCCTTTTTATGTCTAATTCAGCACAAAGGGCACACACAGAAGGCTCTTCTCATTTTGATATTTTTTATCTCATCTGATTAATCCATACAGTGTAGGGCTGCCTCTCACGCAGGTGCAGAACGCACGTTAGTTGGCCGTCAACTCTAGTCTTTGCGGTGTGTTCAAGTGCAACTTTTTGGCCAAGACACTTCGTCAGAACAAGTTCTTTGCCGTCTGCCTAGTGTGTCAGCACCTTTAATGGAATAGTTTGACATTTGGTAAATACACTTGGATGGAAGGTAAATATGAAGTTGGAGCTAGTAGCCTTTTAGCTTAGCTTAGCATTAAGACTGAAAACAGCTAGCCTGGCTGTTTTAAAATTACATTTTAACAAAATCTAAAGCTTACTAATTAACACATCGTATATATTGTTTGTTTGATCCATACAAAAACCAAAGTGTTAAAACAATAATTTGTTGCTTTACAGGAGATTCAGGGAAGGACTACTTCTCTCCGGGCTAAGACATTTTTGGCACATAATCCCCGGTAAAACCACTGCTTGTTTGTTTTTTTGTACAGATAAAACAAACAAGATACAACTTGTTAATTAGTGAGCTTTAAAGGCACTGGTAGGATAAATAGGATAAGTTTGTTACTTGTACCTTCTGACAGTTTGGCTAGCTGTTATCCCCCTTTCCAGGCTAACTGACTGCTAGCTCCAGCCACATATTGAGCAGACAGACAAGTGCTACCAATCTTCTGATTTAAATCTCGGCAGGAAAGCAAATAAGCGCATTTCCCAAAATAGTGAATTATTCCTTTAACTTAATCCACACACACAATCACACACACAAGCATGCATAATCACACCCGCTTTCGAACCAGGCGTGCTGGAGTGATAGCAGGACTTTATGCATACATGTACTTACTTGATGTTGTCCAGACACCCAGAGTCTGGTTTGAGAATAGCTGTATGATGGAACATCTTATAAAGAGCAATGCCGAGGAAGATTACATTCAGCTGAAACACACACAAACATACAATGTAATATTCTGTGGTAACAAGCCTAATTAAAGACCAACCAATTGTTGTGTCACCACAACAATTCACTCACACACAGTGCATATCATTTAATTTTCCCTTCCAGCAGTAATTGGCTTGGGGACACAGTATCAGCCCACAATCAACAGCCCTTTATGTGCTCAAAATACAGCAGCTTGAGCATCAGGAAAAATACAGCAGTCATTACATCCACTGAGGATCATTGTTACAATAGAATTCCAATTCCCACAGACGCTGTCTATTTTATTGGCCTGCTAATGCATAGATAGGGTGGTTTAATAATGACTGTCTGGACTGTTGTGCACGGTCTCCAAGGCTGTATATGTTACCAGTGGGCGGAGAGACATAACAGAGCAGGCCCATCTGCATTGCTGCCCCTTACAGCTCTAGTTACAGTAGATCAGTGATAGCCTGCTTGACCTTTCTAAAATGAGTACAGAGCTCAGTGTACATGCTGACAGTCACCTAATTAGGAACATGTCCAATTGCTTTCATTCTCTCTTTCCAAAACTTTTTTTAGTCTGTGTGTCTTTGCTGTCTGTGCAATGGGCTGCATTGTAATAAAGAAGCTGGGCCGGGAGGAAGTACAGTGCCTGGATTATCAAATAAGTGCTTAAGAGCAACATAACTTTGTAGAGTTCTTATCATAATCTGCGGTTTGTCCTTCCAAAGATTTCCAGCTTGTTGGAATATGTGCCCACTTGAGAGTTAATCCATGAGTGGGAATTATTAAATTGACATATAAAGTTCCTTTCGCTTACACTGCTGTGGAGCTCTGGCAAACCTTGTGGGAAGATTAACGAACACCTTAATGTAACCATGTCGTTCCTGCACGAACATGTGGCAGCAAGTCTACTTTGTACATGTAGTGCAGTGTCATGTGTGTGAGCATGCATGTAGGTGTATCTCACCATAATGATGAGTGTAGCAGGGCCTATAAAGCTCCAGATAAAGTATGTGTCCAATCGCAGCCAGCACCTAGAGAGACAGAGAGGGGGAGAGAGAGGGGAAGTGAGCAAGAGGGAGAGACAGTGAGAAAGAGACATCATGCATGAGAAACAGAGGGAAGAAGAACAGGAGAGGAAAGACAGGATTAAAAACATGCTCCAGTCGCAAGGGTAGCAAGGATTTACCATCGGAGGACAGGATATGCATCATAGTCTCACACACACACACACACACACACACACACACACACACACACGGTAGTACATTCCGTGACATAGAGTATATCAACTGCATCACCATAGAGGGAGGACAAAAGGAATTGTGGGGGA